>NC_091434.1:111804736-112007856 GCF_964237555.1 Oryctolagus cuniculus
TTCACTCTCCAATTGGCTGCAACAACTGAAGCTGTGCTGATCTGAAACCAGGAACCAGGAGCCTCTTCCGGGTCTGCCACGTGGGTGCAGGGGCCCAAGGACTTGGACCATCTTCTACTGCTTTGCTAAGCCATAGCAGAGAGCTGGATTGGAAGAACTGGCACCCATAAGGGTTGCTGGCGCTTCAGGCCAGGGCATTAACTTGCTGCACCAAAGTACCCTGGTCCGATTTCAAAATTTTTTTTGCACCAAAGTACATTTCTCTTTTATTCCATTTCCCACCAGCTTTTTGATGTATTCTCATGTGTGTGTGAGTGTGTGTATGTGTGTGTGTGTATATACCAACCACCTACTTTTCTGCTAAAACCTTATCCCTTCTCTTCCTGTTTTTCCCTGGAGCTGACTCTGAAACCTGAAGGCTTCACAAGACTCAGGCGAAACTGCAAGTTGTGCTCTGACTTTAGAAAAAGTATGAGAAAATCATGACTGAATCTTTTATATGTATGGTGATCATGTAATTGGTCATTCAAACTGGCAGTTCTGAGAGTGAGAAAAGGAAATAATAATTAAGAGAAGGCAGCAGATGAAAACTGGAACTGTTTGAGGAAAATAGACATATGGTCAAGCAACTTAGAAGAGTAAAATGCCTTTCTTAATATCTATTTTATGATGTGAATTGCAACACCAGATCTCATTGATATTGTATGTGCTTTATTGTACCACCCCTGTTGTCTGATGAAATGTGCACCTGGAATTATATTCTGGTTTATGTAATTTTGAGACACAGATTGGGATTCTCAGAGGGTTTCAATGTGCTCCCTCACAAAGCAGCCTTCAATACATGTTTTTTGAGTAATATGATAGATTGAGCTTTACTTTGAGGGAATGTCCTATCTTGGTTTACAGTTCCTGCAGTGCACAAGTTTCTGCTAAACACCGCATTACAAGACAGAATTTTAAACTTTTGAAAATGTAAAATTTGGCCTCCCATTTCTCTGGAATCTGAAGTCTATGGTTCTTCTGTAACCATCATTGTGGATCACAGGCAGAACCCATTTTACTAATATGAGGAATTCTAACTATTTATTAGAAAATGGGCTGTGTGGCGTGGATCTTTAGTCTAACTGTCACACCTGTGTCCCAATTGGAGTGCCAGGATTTGATTCCTGGTTCTGGCTCCTGATTCTGATTCTAGCTTGCTGCCAATGCAAACCTTGGAAATCAGCAAGTGATGACACAAGTAATTGGATTCCTGCCACCCATGCTGAACACCTGAATTGTGTTCCTGAGTGGCAGCTTCAGCCCTGGTCCACCCCTGGCATTGCAGGCATTTGGGAAGTAAACCGGATAGGTGCTCTATCTATATTTCTTTTTCTCTTTGGGTGTTGAGCATTAGTGTTTTTCTCATGGAAACAGTAGCTTTCAGGTTCTTGGGTTTGCCCACAGAGTCCTTCGAAACCCCACATATGCTGTATTATTGACCCTACTGAGATCTGTTAGTTCCTTTCGGAGAACAAAATATTTCTGTGACATGTGAGAAAAGATTCCTTTGATGATGGTAAGAATCATGGTTGAGGCAGGTTAGGAAAGCCAGACAGGGCCCTGGGGTCTAGAATACTGTTTTTCTTTCTTATCACTGCTGCATCAAATTATCCTGAAAATAGTGGCTTTAAGCTAAATCTGACTGAGCCAAATCAGGTGTCAGCAGGCCTGCATTCCCCTGGAGGCTCTAGGGGAGCTTCCTGGCCTTTTCTGGCTCCTAGAGCCTGCATGAATTTCTTGGCTCATGACTGTCTTCTTCCATCCTCAAGTCCAGCATCAGCAGGTAGAGTACTCACACTGCTGTCTGTCCCAGTCTCTCTATTCTGCCTTTCTTCTCTACCTATACGGTCCTTTTTGATTGTATGTGGTCCTCTTGGGTTATTTAGGTTCATCTCTGCATTTCAAGGTCAGCGAATTAGCAGCCTAAATTCTGCCTGCAACTTTAATCCGCCTTTGCTTTGTACAGTCATACAGGCATAGGTTCCATCAATTAGGGAATAGACAAATGTCTTTGAGGGGCAAATGTTTTGCCACGGGTACCCTTAGTGAAGGGGTTCTGTCCAAGAATCACATTCAGTTGCTAAGTTATACTGACTCTGTTTAGGAACTCTGTAGAACCTTCTGTACCTTTTTCATCTCCTTGCCTGTTATCCTTGTTACCTCTCTCCTAAGGCAATATTTTCCCAGTAAAGCAATAACTACATGAGTCAGAAAAAGACTATCAGTCTTCCAGCTCTTAGAAGGTGCAAAAATTATTGTGCACGGACATGATCTGGCAGACCTCATGGAAGGGATCTGGACTTAAGGAAGAAAGATGAGTTTGCATGTGAGTTTTCCAGAAGGGATATCTTTAGACACATGCAAAGATTTTTACTTGTTGGGAATGATAGGAAGAAGAGTGATTAAAAAAGAGAAAGGTTCATGTCAAAGAAATGACGTCAAGTGAGGAGATGTTTCTGGAAGTTCTTGGGTTACAGTCTAATGATTTTGGACTTGATGTGCAAACCTGCTGTTGTGTAAGAAGCACACACATTATTACACTGATTTTGGCCAGCTCAATCCTGCCTGTGAAGAGGAGCTGTATGGTGCTGACACTGTTCTGCTGTAGTCCTCAGATGTGGAACGGACATGCATCATGGCTGCAGCTTCACAAAGAGCCTACTATGTCAGCCATCATATGCCCTGCCCTCTTTGCAGTGCTTGTGAGAAGTAAACATTTGGTTCATTTTCAGAGTAAGTTATATAGCTTGTGTGTAGACAACTAGCTAGCATAACACCTTGCAGACAAGTAGCTAGCTGTCCTAACAGCTAGGTTACACGCACCTGAAAATTCTTAGGCAAACAGGATGTTAGTGACCAAAACAGCTGAAGCAAATGCCAGGAAAATTATAATTCTATTGTACTCAGTCAGTGAGGAACTGGGGGAGGGACCTTCATGTTAAGAAATGATTAGCTCCCTGTAAGCCACCCTGGGTGTATTGGCCCACCAGGCGCCTGATCTTGCAAGATTGTTAATAAAATCTCACTTTTGCTGCACTCCCTGAGTTTGAGTCCATCCTTCGAGTGGACTGCTGAGGCTGTTTATCACAGTGCCTCATTCAAAGAAATAACTCTAGCATTTAATAATACTTGAGATGAAGCAGTTTGGATCTTGACTCTAGAATGAGAAAACATTTGAGAAAGGGACTATTTTCATCACACAGAGCCCAGTTTTCAGTCTCTATCTCAGACTTCATACCTTGACCAGTTCCTGCCTTCTGCTTCTCATTCCAACACTTTTTTGGGTCACATAGACTTCCTTGCTTCTTTTTCTCCTCATTTTTTTTCCGGTTTCTCTTCAACCTGGTGAAAATTCAGCTCCACTCCTACTTCTTGATGCAGGAAAACAAAGCTAGCTTCTTCTTGGTGGGTGGCTAGGGAAACAGATCCGGGCCGCCCACACATTAATGTATTTTTCTTGACACATTTAGTTCTTTCAGCCAGGGAGGGCAGGCCTGGTGGTTACTGCAGGGCCACCAGGAGGGCAGTCCTCCTGTGGCCCTGGCCTTCTCCTGGCTAATGAAATCTGTGCTGTGAAGCAATGAGACTCCTAAGGGGTGAAACTAAAGCCATCAGCGACAGGGCTGCAGCAAGAGGCAGAAACTTGCTGGGGAGTCATTTAAATAGAAGCATTTTTACAAATATTGGATTTTAGCACACTCAAGAAACAATTAAACTCCAACTCTGGTTGTACATATTAAATTATAACAGTGGTGAGGCCAATGAAGAGATGCTCAACAGATTTAAGTAAAGAATTAACAGAACAGAAATTGGTAGCGTGAAATGAGTGCCATGTCGATCTAATCTAATGGTGCATTACCCACAGCGCCAAAATAGATATAGTAGTCATAGCACTTATCTTCCCTGTAGCACCTGATGGCTGAAGATCTTAAAGAACATTGCAAATTATCCTTCTAAAGTAATTAAATTTGTGCCTGAAAGTAGGAGGGAGAAGGGGACGCTATCTCTAAAATAGAGTGCATGGATTTTTGCTTTCTGTGTTCCTTTTTTTTAAAGATTTATTTATTTATTTGAAAGTCAGAGTTATACAGAGAGAAAAGCGGCAGAGAGTGAGAGAGAGGTCGTCCATCAGATGGTTCACTCCCCAGTTGCCTATAATGGCTGGAGCTGCGCCGATCCGAAGCCAGGATCCAGGAGCTTCTTCTGGGTCTCCCATGTGGGTGCAGGCACCCAAGGACTTGGGCCGTCTTCTTACTGCTTTCCCAGGCCATAGCAGAGAGCTGGATTGGAAGGGGAGCAGCTGGAAGTAGAACCAGTGCTCATATAGGATGCTGGCGCTTCAGGCCAGGGCATTAACCCACTGTGCCACAGTGCCGGCCCCTTTCTGTGTTCCTTTTTTAATATTAACAGAGAAGGTTTGTCTCTGCCCCTAAAAGCACTTGTGTGGAACTGAGATATGACCAGCAGCACTGGGCAAGTCTTCCTTGGACCACTGTCAATCTCACCGTAACATGGAGTTTTCCAATCTCCCTTTCCAAAGATTGCCTCTTTTGACCTAATGAAACACTAATACCAGGAAGTAAATACCACGTACCCTGTGTTATTAGTGGCCTTTATCTCCAATCAAGTTTTTGTCAATTTGGGAATATAGGCTGGGTTTTATGTCTTTTTTGTTCTTTTCTGAAGCACTCTGTGTTTCTGCATAGTATTTCATGCATAATATTTAAAAACTCATACAACTGGGGTGCAAGCTAGGAGAGTAGATGCTGCAAGCTGATGCTCACTGGAGCCATGCTGCCATAAGAGTCAGCCCTATGTGTGTGATAGAATTACCTATTAACTCATACGAGGGACCCAGGCTGTGACCAATTTCATTTTCTGGACAAAAGGGTGTAGTCACTAAGATTAACTTGATTAGGCAGTCATTGCATCTTTATTTTATAACATTTTAAATTTTCTTCTTGAAAAGATATGGAGGCTTGTAGATTGCATTGGTGTATTAGATATCATAACAATATGGTGATTATAATAATGATAGTGCCACAAACATTTTATAGTCCTTTTTAAAAATTTTAAAAGAATCTTCTTATCCATGATTTCATTCTAATTTCTCAGGATCTGAGATAAATAAAACTGGTATTGGTATTTTCATGTTATAAATAAGGAAATTGATTCTTTTTTCTTTTTTTTAAAACTTTTATTTAGTAAATATAAATTTCCAAAGTACAGTTTATGGATTATAATGGCTCCCCCCCCACAATTTCCCTCCCACTCGCACCCCTCCCATCTCCCGCTCCCTCTCCCCTTCCATTCACATCAAGATTCATTTTCAATTATCTTTATATACAGAAGATTGATTTAGTATATATTAAGTAAAGATTTCATCAGTTTGCACCCACACAGAAACACAAAGTGTAAAATACTGTTTCAGTACTAGTTATAGCATTATTTCACATTGGACAACACATTAAGGACAGATCCCACATGAGAAGTAAGTACACAGTGACTCCTGTTGTTGACTTAACAATTTGACACTCTTGTTTATGGCGTCAGTAATCTCCCTAGGCTCTAGTCATGAGTTAGTTGCCAAGGCTATGGAAGCCTTTTGAGTTCGCTGACTTTGATCTTATTCAGACAGGGTCATAGTCAAAGTGGAAATTCTCTCCTCCCTTCAGAGAAAGGTACCTCCTTCTTTGATGGCCCTGTTCTTTCCACTGGGATCTCACTTGCAGAGATCTTTCACTTAGGTTCTTTTTTTTTTTTTTTTCCAGAGTGTCTTGGCTTTCCATGCCTGAAATACTCTCATGGGCTCTTCAGCCATATCCGACTGCCTTAAGGGCTGATTCTGAGGCCAGAGTGCTATTTAGGACATCTGCCATTCTATGAGTCTGCTGTGTATCCCGCTTCCCATGTTGGATCGTTCTCTCCCTTTTTGATTCTATCAGTTAGTATTAGCAGACACTAGTCTTGTTTATGTGATCCCTTTGACTCTTAGACCTATCAGTGTGATCAACTGTGAACTGAAATTGATCACTTGGACTAGTGAGATGGCATTGGTACATGCCACCTTGATGGGATTGTATTGGAATCCCCTGGCACATTTCTAACTCCACCATTTGGGGCAAGTCCGATTGAGCATGTCCCAAATTGTACATCTCCTCCCTCTCTTATTCCCACTCTTATATTTAACAGGGATCACTTTTCCGTTAAAATTTAAACACCTAAGAATAATTGTGTGTTAATTACAGAGTTCAACCAATAGTACTAGAACAAAAAAAAATACTAAAAGAGATAAAGTATTACATTGTACATTAACAGTCAGAACTGATCAAGTCACTGTTTCTCATAGGGAAATTGATTCTTGATTTCTCTTTTGATTTCTTCTATGACCCATTGTTCATTCAGGAGCATGTTGTTCAATCTCCATGTGTTTGCGTATGCTCTAGGGATTCCTGAGTTGTTCATTTCCAACTTCATTCCTTTATGGTCTGAGAAGCTGCATGGTATGATTCTAATTCTTTTGAATTTGCTGAGACTTGCTTTATGGCCTAGTATGTGGTCAATCCTAGAGAAGGTTCCATGTACTGCTGAGAAGAATGTATAATCTTTAGCTGTAGGATTGAAAGTTCTGTATATATCTGTTAGATCCATTTGGGCTATAGTGTCGTTTAAATCTACTGTATCCTTGTTGATCTTCTGTCCTATTGATCTGTCTATTTCTGAGAGTGGAGTATTGAAGTCCCCCAGTACTATTGTATTGGGGTCTAAGTCTCCCTTTAAGTCCGTTAACAAATCTTTTAGATAAACCGGTGCCCTGTAGTTAGGTGCATATACATTGATAATTGTTATATCTTCCTGTTGAATTGATCCCTTAATCATTATGTAGTGTCCCTCTTTGTCTCTCTTAACGGTTTTTGTGGTAAAGTTTATGGTGTCTGATATTAAGATGGCTACGCCTGCTCTTTTTTCATTTCTGTTGGCATGGTATATCTTTTTCCAGCCTTTCACTTTCAGTCTGTATGGATCTTTGTTGGAAAGATGTGTTTCTTGTAAGCAGCAAATAGATGGGTTTTGTTTTTTAACCCAATCAGCCAATCTGTGTCTTTTAACTGGACAGTTCAGGCCATTCACGTTCAATGTGACTAATGATAAGTGGTAACTTTGCCCTGGCATTTGCCAAAGATAAGTTCTAATATATGCTTTGAATTCCCTGTGATCTTTTGCTGTGAGCTTTCCTTCCTTGGTTTCCTTCCTTTACCTTCTTTCATATTGATGACCGTGTTTCTTTGTTTCTGTGTGTAACACATCTTTAAGCATCTTTTGCAGGGCTGGACGAGTGGCAACAAATTCTTTCAATTTCTGTTTGTTATGAAAAGTCTTTATTTCACCTTCATTCACAAATGATAGCTTTGCAGGATATAATATTCTGGGCTGGCAGTTGTTCTCTCTTAGTACCTGGGCTATATCTCGCCATTCCCTCCTAGCTTGTAGGGTTTCTGATGAGAAGTCAGCTGTGAGTCTGATTGGAGATCCTCTGAGAGTAATCTGACGTTTCTCTCTTGCACATTTTAGGATCTTTTCTTTATGTTTCACTGTGGAGAGTTTAATTACAACGTGTCGTGGTGAGGGTCTCTTTTGGTCGTGTTTATTAGGGGTTCTATGAGCTTCCTGTACTAGGATTTCTCTGTCCTTCTCCAAACCTGGGAAATTTTCTGCTAATATCTCACTAAAAAGGCCTTCTAATCCTTTCTCCCTCTCCATGCCTTCAGGAACTCCTAGAACCCGAATGTTGGGTTTTTTAATAGTATCCTGAAGATTCCCGACAATATGTTTTAGATTTCTAATTTCCTCGTCTTTTCTTTGGTCTGACTGTATCCTTTCCTGTTCTCTGTCTTCTAAGTCTGATATTCTCTCTTCTGCTTCTCCCATTCTGTTTGTAAGGCTCTCTATTGTGTTTTTCATTTGATCTATTGAATTCTTCACTTCAGTCACTATCCCAGTTTCCTGTTGTACTAGTTGTTTCGTTTCATTTTGATTCCTCCTTAATATTTCATTTTCACGAGAGAGATTTTCTATCTTGTCCATTAAGGATTTCTGTAGTTCAAGAATTTGTTTTTGAGAACTTCTTAATGTTCTTATCAATTTTTTGAGATCTGCTTCTTGCATTTCTTCTATGTCATCATCCTCATAATCTTGAATTGGGGTGTCTTTTTCATTTGAGGGCTTCATGGTGACTTCCTTGTTTTTATTACCTTGGTTTTTGCGTTTGTTATTTGTCATATTGGAGATATTTGGTTTCTTCACTGTGGTGCTTTTTCTTGTTATACTATGACTCTAGATTAAGTGGACTATCTGTTTTTGATGGAGCCTTAGGGCTTGAGATGGGTGTGGCCTGAGAGCTCTGTTTGGTGTGCCAAAGGTGACACTCCCAGGTTAGGCGTGGTAAACCTCTCTCTCTCTCTCTCTCTCTCTCTCTTTTTTTTTGATTCAAAAGGGAAGTTATTCTGCACAGCTGAATGAAGTTGGAGGTAGTTAGCAGGCAAATGATATACCCACAAGAGCCAGAGATCAGAAGCTCTTTCCCAAGGACCACACAGGGAATCTGTTCGGCCCTCAGAGTGGGCTCAAATTCTCCTTCAGACTCCCACTGGGTTGCCAAAGTTACGGAATTGTAGCGTCTCTGGAGAGTGCTCACGTGAATTCCGTGAGTTCTCTCCCCCACCGTCTTTTTTTTCACAGTCTCAGTTCAGTAGCACCATAAATTTACTAGGTCCTAATCTCCTGTTAATTCGCCCCACCCAGAGTCAGGTTTTACTGCTAGGCTCAGGGCCGGTGCAGACCTGAGGTCGCTCTGCTTATGACGTATGTCCAAGATGGCGCCTGCTCTTTGTCTTGCTCGCCCTTGAGAGGTGAGCGGAGAGAGAGAAACCCGTGTCCGTACCAGTCACCTTTTTTTTTTTTTCCCTCTCTCTTCCAGTTAGCTTGGTGAAGTCCCCCCCGCCCCGGGGGTCGTTCCCTCTAGTCTCCTCTCTCCGCTTGCCTGCCGGTGTCTCGGGTTATTGAGGTTCGGCTCACCTCGCGTTCCAGCGCTGGTGTGTTGAGTCTGCCGCTGGTGTCCCGAACTGTGGGCTCCCACGCTCTCCACGCAGGTCTGCTCCCCTTCCAGCGCCGATGTGTGGACTCGGAGCCCTGGACGTCCCAAGTCTCCCCGCTGTTGCACTCCCCTTCGAGCACTTGTGCGCAGACCCTGCAGCTTGCGCAGCTCTGTCCCGCGGCTCGGCTTCCGCGGCTCAGTCCCGCGGCTCGGTCCTGCGGCTCGGCTTTCGCGCGCGATGGGCGACCTTGTTCTCCCAGTAGGTCCTCCGATTCACGCCCACTGGATCCAGAAGAGTTTTGTCTGCAATATTTTCCTGGTTCTTTTTTCTGAGGCTACCGTAACTCCCCTTTTATTAAACTAAATTTTCCCGGACTATCGGTGCGCGCCCTCACTATTCCGCCATCTTGGCTCCGCCGGGAAATTGATTCTTAAAAAGGTGATACTCTGTGCATTGACATGAATATATACACACATACACCTGCCATACACACACCTATGAGACACAAGATGCTTGTGAGGACCCAGAGAGCTGAATAATTGTGTTATTGTTGAGAATATGCACAATATAACACATTAAATGCCAAACATTGGGCTCTATCTCACACCTAATTTACAGCAAGACATTTGAGAAACTCAAAAGGCAGAGAAACATTAGGATTTTGAGTGTTCATAGTCCCCCTTTATGTGCAGGGGAGACCTCCCAAGACCCCCAGAGGAGGAGATCTAAAATTGTGAAGAATACTGGGCCCTATATATCTTAAGCTTTTCCCTAAAATATATCTACTTATGGTAAAGTTTAATTTATAAGTTAAGTACAGTAAGAGACTAATAACAATAACTGATAATCAAATAAAACCATTATAATACTATACTAAATTGTTGATAATAAAATTTCCAGCATAACTACTCTTGTGCTTTGACACCATTATTAAATAAAACAGGGGCTACATGAGTACAGGATTGTGATTCTGCAGTAGGCAATCTCATAACCCAAAAACAACTAAGTGACTGCTAATGGGTAGGAAGAGTATGGTGTGGATATGATGGAGAAAGGAATGATTCACATCACAGGTGGGGTGGAGTAGGATAGTGCAAGATTTCATTGCACGACTCAGCACCATGGACAAGTTAAAACTGTGGCATTTTCCATTTCAGATTTTTCAAACCATGATTGACTAGGATGACTGAAACTGAGAAAAGTGAAACAGTGGGTAAGGGAGACTATGGTACATGTTTACGCTCATGGAATTGGTTAAAACTTCTCAGTCTAGTAGCGGTTTCTGTATCTGAGATTTAATGGTGGACATTCAGAAGGGTCTTTGAATATCCTGAACTTGTGTTCAGCACTTTCTCTATTTGTACAATTTTTAGCTTGTCTGAGCGTGAATCCATAGCTTTCATTCGATTTCCAAAGAATTTTACATGGAAAATAGTTTAATAACAACTATTTCAGTGAGCCTCTATTGCTTATCTAAAATGAGAAATAGAAGAAAATATAGTATAGTTTAAGATTACCACTAATAATTTGTAAACTCAAAATTATGTGTAATTTTAAGCATATTATTAAGCCATACACTTCACAAAAATTGAGAATATAGTATTATCTTTATTTAAAAGATTTATTTATTGATTCTGAAAGGCAGAGTTACAGAGAGGCAGAGGCAGAGGGAGAGACAGAGAGAGAGAGAATCTTCCATCTGCTGGTTCACTCCCCTTATGACTGCAAAGGCCAGAGCTGTGCCAATTTGAAGCCAAGAGCCAGAGATTCTTCTGAGTCTCTCATGCCAGTGCAGGGACCCAAGGACCTGGGCCATACTATACTGCTTTCCCATGCTGTAGCAGAGAGCTGGATCAGAAATGGAGCAACTGGGACTCGAACTGGCACCCATATGGGATGCTGCCACTGACTGAAGTGGAGGTTTTACTTGGTGCACCACAGAGCTGGCCCCTAGTATTTTATTCCAAATCTTTTTTTTTATAATGTTGCCTTTTTATTTATCCTATTTCCTGTTTCCTCAACCTCCTTTTCTCGCAGCTTTGCCTTTATAACCTTCCACTTCTCTGGGTAACTTTCCTTTTCCTATGTATGTTGTCCATTGAGCTCCAAGAGCCCCCTGGAGAGGAACTATACGGCTCTACGTAGAGTCTCCTGGGGAAAAACCTGCATCTAGACCCTATAGTTCTCATCTAACTCTTCCTGACCATATTATGCCCAAGAGTAGAATTTCTTTGCTATTTCTATATTACCTAAATCATTAATCTACCAAATGATCACCTTGTTGGTGACAGTAACATATTGATTGGCTTAGCTCTCAAGTGGGAAGTAGTAAAGGTTAATGGCCCACATTTGATTATACCTTGTTAATAGGTGAAGCTATAGGGAATCACAGAGAGGCCTGCAAATTGGGGCATTTGGGTACAATTCCAGTTCTACTACAAGCTCTTAGCACGACACTTAACCTCTCTCACCTCTGAAATGGCCTACATTGCAGAAGGTCCTTTCTGAAATATCTTTATACAATTCTTTAGCAGGCCGCCTAGGCAGAGAGAGCATCATTTTGGAGACATGTCCAACAAATCAGACTGTTGTAGAGTTTCTAAAATGCTTGCTTCATCTATTGCTTCATCAGTGGTTTGTAAGAAATCACTGTGATTAGTGAAGTTCAGGGCACTGTGTTTTACAGCTTCCATTAGGGAATGAAGCCAGGCTCTGGTGGGGCAGGATCCATAAATCATTTGTATTGGGAATATATTTGTCAATTTTCCTGCAGATTGTGTAATTATCTCACCGTTTTATTTCCAATGCTCCTAAGTGGGGATTAGAACTGACATTTGATTATTGAAAGAATGTTCTCGCTTTCATAGCATAGTTAGCAGTAATTGTTATAAACTGCATTTCTCTCTGGAAGGCTTGCTTCTGCTCACAGCATCAAAATTCCCAGACTTTTGGACAATTTGCACTGGGTAGGCTCCTTGGGATGTCTAAGATCACTATTAACAGCTGATACAAACTTATCAGGAACAGGCTGCAGTTTGCTCCTAAGAGCTTGCTAGCCCATTCCCAAGATGCCAAGAGACACAGAGTATAAGAATATATCACATTTAAAGTGGTAGATGGCTTTGTTTTTCAGATCCGAGGACAAAGTTTTTTTTACCTTTCCATGCTCCTAATTGCTTGCCCCTGTTCACCAGTACATTTAGAGTCAACATCCAGTGAGTTTGCATGCCGTCTTGACCCATTGCAGACTCACATATTCATCATGATAACTCCTTTGTTAGAGAATATACCCCACTGGCTCCACATCAGGAATCTACCTTTTCCACTTGTGCCCACTACATGTCTTCATACATAAATGCTACTTTTAGAGTGATTTCTCATTACTGTTAGTACTTTGCTACCTCTAAAGTCATTAGCGTTGATGGACAGTTTTTCCACATGTCATTATGTCACCCTCATTACTGTAACACAAATGGCACATCCACAATCTCCAAAGACATATACATATAGACACAAGCACAGGAACATATCACATGTATAGTCAAACCTCATATATGGGGGCATTGGTACCAGGATACTAAAATTTGTGGACACTCAAGTTCCTTATATAATATGATATAGTATTTTATATTACCTATGCATATTCTCTAGTATACTTGCAATCATTTATAGATGACATAAACAGTTTTTATACTGTACTATATAGGGAAAAGGGACAAGAAAAGAAAGTCTGCATATTAAGTATAGATAGATTTTTTTTTGAGATTTTTTGATCTGTGGTTGGTCTAATTTACTGAAGCAGAACTGGTGTGTTGATATGGAGAGCTGACTGTATATTATAGAGGCTCCAAGGTGTGTATACATGTGTGCATGTGCACACACTCACTCACACACGCATGCTTATTGCAAATAACACACCCTGAGTCTTCAAAAGTGCAGTTTGTCAAGAATCCTGTTTTCTCTGGCCTTGGACTACTGTTACTGCTGTGCTCCAAGCCACCCCTTCCCATGCCTGCTTCCTCCCTATTTGAGCAGCACATCCCACTTCCCACATCTGCTCTCTTCTGCTGAGTTAAGATCAAGGTGTGTGGGGTGAGGTGTTAAGACCAGAGGCTCTCCTTCTGTGTGTGCAGGAGTTTTTGGACTGGTAGAGGACTGGGATTAAGAATAATTGGGCCTAAAGCCTACGAGCAGGGCCATGAGGTTATTGTTGAGCTGACCCTGGGACAGAAAAACTGTAGGAAGAGGGATGGCCCAGAAACCCAGGGTTGGGGGCAGGTATGAATATATGGAATGGGACCCCAGGATGTTCGTTCCACCCTTGCAGTGCTTCTCTGTCTCTGCAGAGATACTCCATATGATCCAGAAGTAAAGACAGGATTCATAACAGTGTCATTTTAGAGGGAAATACATCCTCATTGGATGTCCAAGGTCAGAATTCTCTTTATGATGAATAACATGGTGCCTTGTTCCAGGCTTAAAGATAACAGGGAAGAAGTGGGTGTCCTGGGAGGGAAGGACTGAGAGGCTTCCACATATTTTTAAGACTATCATGGCATCACCTCAGAGCCATGGGCTGGGGCTGGAGCATGGCCTCATCTCCAGTTTCCATTTCCAACCCACTCAGTGGCCTTTGCCCAGCCACTGCTTCTCTTTGTGTTTTATTTGGCCCATCTGTAAAAATGAAGAGGTTTATTAAAAAAACTTGCAAGCACTTTCATGCTAACATCCAGTAACACGTATTATGAAGAATTCACAATGAAGAATTTTCATGTGTTAATGGGGTTGAGGGTGGAATGAGTATACAGGGGAACTAGCATCCAAAAGGGACCCACATGAAGGAGGGACATCAACGCTGAAGTCTGTTCTGCTTGCTGGTGAATCAAAGCTTTGGTCAGAGTCATATTATGCTGTGTGTGGCTTTGGGGGTTCCACCTTCATGGGACTATTGCTATGAATGTTTGATGGGGGCAGAGGATCTGCCAAGGAAGGAAAGGAACAAGGGAAGCAACTTGTTTCAACATTTCACTGAGGGTCTCCTGGAGCACTGGAGTAGGCACCATGAGAATTGCACAAGTATGACTCATGCCTACTGACATCTCACAAGCTGTGTGACCTTGGAAAGCTACTGAGTCTCTCTGAACTTCACATGATCCATCTATAAAGGGAGGATAAAGATTCCTACCTGGGACATTGCATGAGCTAGATTATACAGTAGCACCAGTTAGAGAGCAGGGCATATAGGAGGCAATTTGATCCTGCTGGAGATGGTACCCATTGTCTGGACACTCAGCCCAGGACTGTAGCAAGTTCCACAGAGCAGAAAACATGAAAGCATAATATTAAGCTTTGCTAGTTCTTGGAAAGCCTGTGCTTTCAAATATTCCTGCCTACAAAAGTCTTTAAAGGTCAGCTCCTTGCAGTATATTAAGGAAGATGATTCAATCACCTGTCAGTTTGAGAAGAAAAAGTGTGTTTTTGAACAGCACCCTCCTCCATGATTAACATTTTCTTTCTAAAAACAAAGGTGGGGTTGTCAGAGTCCCTTGCTTTGTTCTCTGAACCAGACTGTGGTGCTGCAGGGGTGTGGCTCTGGTGACTTCTTGTGTGTTTATGCCCAGGGATTGGCCTTGCTCCTGTCACTGTCAGTTACTGGAGAATCCATCATGCTTGTTACTCAGGACGGGGCTTCATTTCCGCTTCCCAAGGAGGAGTGGCAGAGGGCAGATGACTTTAGGAGGTGAGCAAATTGGATTGATTACCATCTGCAGCCAGGGTGAGAGCGTTGGTCCTAATTATGCTGGCAGGATTGCCTGGCTGTCTGATTCACTCAGCAGAAGCCCAGGGAGAAGGAGCAGGGCTGGGATTCCAGAGGCTCACCTTAAAGCCTAGCAGCATTTCTGCACTGAGTCAGCCTTCCCAAACATGGAGAGGATCTTTGCTAATAAGGAACCCACAAACATCACACCCAAAGCTCTGGATTACGTGATTTTCTCTAAGATGTAACACATATGCAAGAGTCCATCTCTGTATACTTCTCTGTGTGGTTTCTGGTATATACAGAGAACTTAATTGGTGCGTTTTTTTTTTTTTTTCTTTTCTTGTACTCCCCTTCATGCAGATAACTGGCTTAGTGCTTCACTGATTCAGGAGAGCTACAAACCAGGGTAGAAGATAAAAATCACTGGTTAGTCCTTTTCTCTTTGGTTTCTTAAATTTTAATTGCTCAGAAGAAACTACAGAGTCTGCTGAGGAGGTAGAAGGATTGTGGACGCAACTTTGAAGGTGGAACAGAGAATTTGGGGGAAGCAAGAGAGACTCTTTCCACTGATTCCCACCTCCATGAGGCTGGGGACAAAGATAGAGAGATCTGTTAGAGGCATTAAGAGCCTTGCTTACTGATCATGATTTATTCCTTTCATTTGCTTAGACATTTTCACTACTCCTGGGTGCTGCACTCTATTCTCTCTTTCCCAAGGC
Source organism: Oryctolagus cuniculus (assembly GCF_964237555.1). Lineage (NCBI taxonomy): Eukaryota > Metazoa > Chordata > Mammalia > Lagomorpha > Leporidae > Oryctolagus > Oryctolagus cuniculus. The sequence goes on from NC_091434.1 coordinate 111,820,354, forward strand.
CAATGACATGGGCTGTTCTTAAGAACGTATTTGTTGGGGCCAGTGTTGTGAATAAAGCTATGTACATATATGTAAATATGAAATTGATGATTTAGTGCATCTGGAAAGTTTAGATAAATAAATATTCTCTAACTATAATGTGATAAAAGAATTAGAGAAGGGCTGACATTGTGACATAGCAGGTAAAGCTGTTGCCTATGATGCCAGCATACTATTTGGTTGTTGGTACTAGTCCCAGCTGCTCCACTTCTGATCCAGCTCCCTGCTAATGGCCTGGAAAAAGAAGCAGAAGATGGCCCAAGTGTTTGGACCACTGCCACCCATGTGGGAGACCTGTATGAAGCTCCTGGCTCCTGGTTCAGCCTGGTCCATCCCTAGTCATTGCGGCTAGGTGGAGAGTGAACTAGTAGATGGAAGATCTTTCTCTCTCTCCCCCTCTCTCTGTAACTCTGACTTTCAAATAAATATGAAAGTTTTCTCTTATTTTAAAGACTGTATGTCTTTATGTATTATCTAACTCCCCTGTTTGTGGTAGTTTGTGGTTTTATGAAATTTAGACTTTCTCATATTGCCAAGAAAGATCACACACTTTCCAGAGGAATCAGGGAATTTGTATCATATAACACTGAGCATTGCTGGGGGTATCAGAACTGACAATATACCTGCAAATGCTTTTTAGAAACATTATTTATTTACTGAATTTATTTGAAAAGAGGGAGGGAAAGAGGAAGGGAAGTTAGGAGAGAGAGAGCTTCCATCCACTGATACACTCCCCAAATGCCTGCAGCAGTTGGGGCTGGGCCAGGCCAAAGCCAGGAGCTGGGAAGTCTATATGGGTCTCCCACTTGAGTGGCAGGGGCCTGAGTACATCATCTGCTGCCTCTCAGGATGTGCATAAGCAGGAAGCTGGAACTGGCAACAGAGCCAGAATTTGAACCTAGGCACTCTGATATGGGATGCAGGCCATACTGCCGGGCAAACTCCTGGGACTAAATGATTTTAAAAAGGATTTTACTTTAAGGTACAACAAATAATAAGGGTGTACAATACTTCCTATGTACTCCAGCATTTCATTTTTATTAACGTTTATGGAATATTCAATAAGAGAATGTGACACCCTTTCAAATAGTGTTCTTGTAAGCTGCTGGTATGAAGCTAAATGAAAACAGGGAGCAGATCTGTGCTACAGGTACAAGTAGCATTAAATGGATTCTAGATCTTCCATTTTTCTTATATTGAGCATATTCTAAATGTACAGCGTTAATTGCCTTGGGTCCTGATGATAGCTCAATAATTTCACTTGTCTACTACACTGCATTCCAGTTTAGCATTTCTATTTTAGAATGTTTATGAACTGAATTAGTGCAGATGTTGACTAATAATAATATCACTCCCTTTGTTATTTCCACAAGAATGTGTGGAATACCTATGCATTGGCAGACACTGTATTAGGTAGTGGGGACAGAGGTGAGTAAGACATACAATCTTCATTATCAATTATTTTTCAGTCTACCAGGCAGGACATACTCAGCTCACTCTACCCTAATGATCCTTCCTGAGTTTTATGGGAGTGTTAGGTAGAATGTGATAGGGTGGTCATCCAATTCAGGCCTGGGGTGTGGTGAGGAAAGCTTCTGAAAGGAGAGCAGCAGGAGTACCCAGGAGAAGAGGAGAAAAGGGGAGTGGGCAACTTCCTGTTCAAAGACTGATGCCAGCCAACAGTTTGATTCAGGGACATTTCCAGTAATTTGAGTAAAGTGGACAATTTGAGTACCATATGCAATAGACACCTTTGTCCTAGTTCTGGCCTCAGTCAAGCTTGTAGTTCAGACCCATTCAATTCGATGATGTTCCTTTTCCATAGGAAAGTTGAACATACTCTGAAAAAATACAAAAGTGTGTGCAAAAAATGCAGCATTTCACATTTTTGAATGATGATGATTTTGCTCCACGTATCTGGAAAATTATAGTGCTCGCCACACTGAACCAACGCCCCCCAGGAGAGTCAGTGTTAGGAATCCACACTGAGTCCTGCTGCCCTTTCAGAAGCTGTCCTGTCATCAGGACCCTGGAGCTGCAAGTTATTGTTACTACCTGAACCCTGTGTATTCTACAAGCAGGAAGTAATTTTGTGATTTCCTGATACACTACTTTGGACTGTTAAATTCCCAAGAGCAAGAATTGTATTAACAGAGTATTTTAAATGCCAAGCAGAACTACTACCATCATTGGACTCAGCAGTTAGGAAATCATTGGTGAGTTTGACACAGGCAGATTCAGAGAAGCCAGACTGGGGTGGGCTGAAAATGAGTGACAGATGAGGAACTGGAAATCATCAGTGGGGTCTTCTGTTGGGACTTGGCTTGATGTAGGGGAATTGAAGAGGGTGGTTCCCAGTGGAAGGAAGATTTCTCTATTTCTCTCTGCCTTTGCCTCTCTGTAGCTCTGCCTTTCAAATAAATAAATAACTCTTTGAAAAAAAAGAGGGTGGTTCCAAGGTGGAATAATGGTGCAGGAGAAGCTACACATTTTGCATCTTTTCATGCTCTCAAACCTGAGTGTCAAAAAAAAAAAAAAAAAAAAAAAAAACCAAAACCAAAAAAACAAACAAACAAACAAAAAAAAAAACAAAAAAAAACCACTGATGGGTTTCAGTTTACAAGCAAACATTCATTGCCTCCCAAAAATAAAAGCATTAGCCCTGTCTGTCTTTAATTCGTTAATTTAATTTAATTCATTAATGATCAGAAAAAACAAGGTTAAATTTTTTCCTTCCCAATCATCAAGTGAAATACTTTGGGAAAATTTTGTTGCTGTCTTGCAGAAGCAGGCTGTTGTTCTGCAAATGGGCAGCCTGTGATGACGTGCATTCATGCTGTGTGTGCACATGCGGAGACACTGGGATGCCTGTTGCTGCAGTCTATCATCTCTTATGGGACCTTCACACATCAGTGGCACTGATTATCTCGTGTCACAGCCCATCAGTTGGCTAAACTCCAGAAGAACGTGAAATTGCCTAACAAGCCTCCAGATGTGAATGGCTCCATGTTGGCCTAATCACACAGGCTGTTCCCCTGTCTCATCTGTTCACATACAGAGGCTACAGCTCTCAGCTGTTAGATAAAAACCATTTCTAGCGCCGTGGCTTGGTTATCCTAGTTGAGAGGGGTTTTACCCTCCCCCCCTCAATTACAAGATTGAATTGGAAAAGACACTTTCCTAAGGCACTTTACCCTGTGCTTCCTCCCTATGCTCTTTCTATCATCTCATTCTCTAAAATTGATCTGGGAAAACTGGCAACTTGCAAAACTATTTTAAGTATAGGTTTTCAACTGTGTTTTGAGTGACAGAGTATTTTGAGAACTTAGAACCTCAGGCAAATTTGTGTCCAGCAAATGTTGCCATAGTGTTGGGGAGCACACACACTCACTTGATCTCCATGCTGTTTTGCAGAATGTTCATACCACGGTCTTTGGTTAACTCACTGGCTGTCAACCGGAGTGGTTATGGTCAAAATAGCTCCCTTGAAAAAGATGCACATTCTGTGAAGCCTTTATTGTGAAAAGCACTGAGAGATTACAGAGATGGATAAAGTGATGCTCCCCACCCCCACAATCATCCAGGGAAAAAGCCATAAGGCTGAGCACAATAAATTGCATTGAGTTAAATGTATGTTATGAAAAATTGGGAAGCTGGGCACACAGTGTCATGCAGGAGACAAATGGGGTTAGTCTGGTGATTTCTTAGAGGAAGGAGACAAACATGCTTAGTATGAGGCAATGCTTTATTCAGTGGTCCAGAGGTTTTGGAGGCAGTGCTTCTTCACAGAATAAACAGTATTTCTTACTTTCTGTATCCCTAATGAACTGTATTTTCCCCCTGGTTGCTAATGAAAGGTAGAATGTGCCAGAGTATTTCTGTTTGGGAAGAATAGATATTTGGCACTAAATAGAAATATATCAGAGTGTTGTTTTTGTTTGAACTCTCAGGTTGAGACTATGAGAAGGTGCAATGGGTAGCAGGGCAGATATCTTTAATATCTTTAACCAAAATGTTTGTGGTTTTAATGCTGAGAGACTGTCCTTATCAGAGCTAAGCAATTCTTTAGATAGAAAAGGGCTCAACCTTGAGCATGCCTTTCATATGCAAATCAACCAGCTCAGAGCCCTTGCTCTGAACTGCCTCCTTTGTCTAGTTTTTCAACTCCAGGCAGCAATATTCTTCTGCCCTTAGTAGCCAGGGACAGTACCAGGCTTGCTAGACACTACTGTACAGCCCAAAGCCCTCTGACATAATTTGCACTAGCCAGTGCTAAACTGGGTCCTCTGCCCTACCTTGCCTCTCCCTGGGGAGACACATCAGAGGCCGTGAGTCATGCTTCCACCTCAACCCTTTGGCTCTCTGAGCAAACCCAATGCTTGCCCATGTGGCATGTGTGAAGTCACATGCCTCCTCCTCCCATTGGGAAATGTGAGTGCAGTCATGTGTCACTTTCTGATGGGGATGCATTGTGAGACAAATGCTATCAGGTGACTTTGACACAATGTCAACGTCACAGGGCATGCTTGCAAACACTAAGATACTACAATGCCACTAGCTACAATCTTATGGGACCACTGTGCTATACGTGGTCTGCTGTTCAATGAAAACTTTTATGGGGGTGCATGACTGTAATAAAAATCTTTTAATGGCCTTAGCCTTGCAGTGATACCATTCAGTCATTTCCATAAACTAAAAATGTATGGGGGTACATTTTGAGACAAAAGGTGGTTCTGAGTGATCCACTTGGGACAGAAAAATGCTTGGATCTTGGACTATCTGCTTCTTGGGGCTCATAGAGTAGGGTGAGCCTTTCTCCTTGTTAAACTTTTTACAAAAACATGATTTCCTGTAGTGGCATAGTATTACATCTACATCTACATAATGATTTATTTAATCAATCTCTTGATTCGGATTGCTGTTTTCATTTTCTCACTCTTATAAATATTTCTATAAGTATATTTTTAGATAGAATGAACATCGTTTTCTATTTGCTTTAAAGTTAATAAAAGCAAAATGATTGGATCCAAAGATGTGCGCTTGACTGAGATGAAATGAACCGAGAAGGGAAGCAATCCCTGAAAATCCTGAAGGTACAGTCTGCTTTTGGTTGTGTTTGTATTTTCTGTTTTTAGAATAAGACTGAGATTCACTGTGTCCTAGGTAACTTCCACACTCCGTCTCCACACCCCAACTAACTGTCAGTGAAAAGTTTTAAATGTCACACATATTTTAATCTTTATAGTTAAATCAATTGATGTAATACATGGCTGCTACCGGCATGTTAATAGATACAGTCAAATTGTTAGACAGTGATTTCATCATTATCACCACAACTCTTAAGGTGTTTCAACATGTTCGTCACCATGTCTTACAATAAAATGAGCTGTCATACCAGACTGTGCTCTCTTCTGCAGACATTCTGAGCAGAGAAAGAGGACGGCAGCAGTGATTGGAAACCTGGAAATGTGTAGAAGTAAAATGAAGTCCAAGTGTGATTCTGATGTGACACTTGATTTATTCTGGAAGTAAGGATTTCAGAACATCTACATCCAAGTGCCGAAATTTCTTCCCTTCAGGTACTTCAGAGGTTCTGAATCCAGAAGAGTGAAGCTGCTGTTACATTTTGTGAGGGACTTGGTGGCCTGAAACAACTCCTATAGCTACAATTTCTTCATACTCGTCACCGGCAGCAAAGTTTTAGTCTTTGAGGACAGATTTGCTTATTGGCAAGTGTCATGTGTTATTAAGATCCTAAGTTGATTTTTTTCTGTGTCAAAATGAACCTCAACTTCTTTAAGGTAAAGTCATCACTTTTTTCCCCTACATCTTGGAAACTGGTTTTAAAGACATAACCAAGGAAAATGCTTCCAAGATATTTTTGAATACATGTAGTAGCATTGAGGAGCATTGGGGCATGAACCTTTGGACTTCTAAAGCAATGGCTTAGTTGTAATTTTTCTGGACACATACACACGCCTGTGTATGCACATTGATATCAGCAAAGGAGTCAACCATGTGCACTGAATGTGTATGGAGGGCCTTTCTAAGATTCTTCACCTCTGTTTTCAGTTTTCCTAGTTAGAGAAAGTATGGAAAGTGTCAAGGTTAGCATTATACTACCCAGCATCTATATTTGCTTCTGTAATTAATATGAGAGAACATCTCCCTTTTGGTAAGTATCTCAGATAGAGAAATCTGGCAGAAAGAATTTCTGGACATTGGTGCAAGGGTTTGGCACAGTGGTTAAAATGATGTTTGGGATGCCCGTCATCCATATCAGAGGGTCTGGGTTTGAGACCCAATTCCACTCCCAGTTCCAGCTTTTTGCTAATATGCCTTCTGAGAGGCAGTAAGTGATGATTCAAGTACTTGGATCCCTGACACACATGGGGAAGACCAGGATTGAATTCCTGTCTCCTGGATTCAGCCTGGCCCAGTCCCAGATGTTGTAGGCTTTTGGTGAGTGGGACATTTCTGTTTTTGGCTCTCTGTGTTTTACCCTTTCTGTCTCTGGCTCTCAAATAACTAAAAAAAAGTTTCTGGACATTAGGAGAACATTCAATGTATGTTTCCAGTTTTTAATTGTCTAGGTAAAATGTACAAAGGTAGACTTTCTTATGCAATACAGGAATCCAAGAATTCTGGAGAAGAATTATTGAGGGAAGAGCTTGAGATTGGGTTGTCTAAGGCTTTTTACTCTTTAGGAGGCCACATTCTCTCTTCCTGATAATCCAGGGAAGCATTCACTTCATTGCGTTGTTGCCTAAAAGAGTTGATTGTGTTCTCAAGCCACTCATAGAGACTAAGTGCCTGATTTGACTCCCTCATGGGGTATTGTAAATATCAAAAGAGGTCATGCAAATAAAAGACCCTTAAAAATGTTTTCTACTTACATTATCAATAGGTCTTGAGTCATCTCATAGCATTAGCAACATCAGATAGCCTGAGAAATGTGCTACTAGAATGCTAAAAATCCATTTGAGATCTAGAAAAGCTGCTGATAACTTAATGGAAATTATATCAAAATTGGTTTATGAGATGGGAATTGATGATACAGCAGCAGACATCATAGAGAAAACTGTTCTCAGAGATGTAAAATCCATTCCTCACATCTCCACCTTACCCTGACTGCTCATCCCCAGGCTGGCTCCCTCGGCAGCTGGGTTTTAGACTGAAGCTTGGGAATAGAGTGAGGGGGACTTCTCCAAAGAATTTTCAGTTTTGCTCTTGGGGACTCCAGCCAATTCTGTGATGTGTGTGTGTGTGTATACCTACATGGCACACTGCAGGACAAATTGAACTGCAGTAATTTTGTGGTGCAGGGAAGAGTATAATGCAAGTGGCAACTACTTATAACAAATGTAGACTGAGTCGTTATTAGAAAGATTAGCACTCACAGTTGGTACTACAGATAGAAGCATGCAACAAGCAAGAAAATAGGTGTAGAGGAAGAAGCCATTTAGAATGGAGAGCACACACTGGACAATGGAAGTAGACAGGAGGAATTGTGTCAAATCCATCTATTCCCCTTGCTATAGTCATCCCTAGTCTAAGCTACCATTATCTTTGGCCTGTTAACAGACATTCTGGACCCCTTCCAATTTGTTCTCCTTGCACTGATCTTTAATAATCCCCAAATGTGTTATGACACCTCCCTGACTAAAACTTTGTGGCTTCCCATTGTTCATAAGCTGAAGACAAAACTCTGTGTGTGTGTGTGTGTGAGCAAAGCAAGATTTATTTAAGTCAGAAACCTCATACAGCATTTGGAATGGGGCTCCAAGAGAGGAAGCCCTGAGAAACTTATCAAACGGGATCTTTTAAGCACAATTCAGTGAAGGAACAGAATAGCAGCTAACAATCAACCAGAGGGTAGAGTCAAACTTTTAAGTTGCCCAGCAAGTTCTGCCAAGTCTAGTTTCTGGCCCCTTTCCACCTCATCTTGCATCACCTCCCTTCAGGTTGTGTGTCAGCCACATGCTTGTCTTCTTTACATTTAAAAAAAATTTTTTTTAAAGATTTATATTTTATTTATTTGAAAGGCAGAGTTACACAGAGGAGAGAGAGAGAGAGAAAGAGATATCAATCTTCCATCCTTTGGTTCATTTCCACAATGGCCACAATGGCTGGGACTGTGCAGGGATGAACTCAGGAGCCCAGAGCTTCTTCCAGGTCTCCCACAAAGGTGCTGGGTTCTAAGGACTTGGACTATCTTTTGCTGTTTTCCCAGGTGCATTAACAGGGAGCTGGATTGGCAGTGGAGGATCCGGGACTTGAACCAGCACCCATATGGGATGCTGGTGTGGCAGGCAGAGTCTTAACCTGCTGGGCCACAGTGCCTGCCCTTTCTTTTCAACACTTGTGGTTACTATACTCCTTCTAGGGACAGTGACTCTGGACCTGTGGTTCCTTCTGTGTGGAGCACACCCTTCACATGTTCATGTCCACACTTTCAGATTGAAGTTTCTCCCTGATCTCCTTGTTTAGGTCAAATTTCCCAATTGTTGGTCTGCCCTAAATCATTTTTTGTGTCTGTTTCACATGTTAGACTATCTATCATATTTGTCTATGATTCTCTCACCAAGTAAAATATTAATTCTAGATGAAGGACCCTTCTTGGTTGAGTTAGTGGTATTATCAGCACCTAGCACATACTAAATTCTCAAAAATACACATTGAAGAAATAAAGCAAATAGTGAGAAATAATGGAAAACCTTTCCAAGATCGGACCAGAAAAGTCTTCTCAAAGGCATTGTCCTGACAGGGGCTTTAGAAGAACTTATAAGATAATTCACCTTTCTGTGTCTGCTTTTCTGCTCCAGGTGAGTGGAAATTCTATTTTCTAACTTTAAACCTTTATATTATATCAGAGTTCCCAGTTAACACCAGATTTCCTAAATTTCTTTTATTGAAATAGCTTTAAATTCTGAGTAGAAGAGAATCTTTTTCTATAAAACTTGTTATCTAGTTTAGAAGTTATTCAACTTTATCTACAAATCAAGAAAATTCCCACCACCAGTGAGACTTTGTCAGGGACTGGTTGGTGATTCTTTGTCTACCAAGCTGTGTATTTCTCTTTGTTTGGTTTATGGATGTGACAGTGGAGGCCAATATGATAAGACAGAGTGAAATTCATCTACTACAGGAGGATTTGGCCTTTTTCTTGCCAAATGTTATTAAATGCTTTAAGATAGAGTCATCCTCAAAACAAAAAAATTCATTAAAGATGCAGTTCAAACATGTAACCTGGGATTATAGCTCTGGTATCAAGAATCATTCATCAAAATAGATTTTGATATCCTTTGTAATTTTTGAATGACATCCTTTGCTTATTACTGACATGTGATTTATTTTACAGGATTACTACCAATGTAAAGTCCAAGTTAGGGGAGGCACCAGTGGAGTAAATAGAGATGCTACATTGTGTGTATGGCCTGGGCAGGTCCATCCAAGCCACCACGAACCAGCTGTCGGATGACTATGACCCTGATGTGATTGAGGAGCCTAGCAAAGAGGAGCTGCTTTGGTCAGTTCTGAAGATGAAGCGGATGTGCTTTTACGTGGAACTCCAGACCCAAACTGAAAACTCACCCGAGAATGTCTTACTGGAGAAAGTGAACCACCTAACGAAGATGAATTTGAGAAAGAAATGGAAGCGGAATTAAATTCTACCATACAAACAAAGAGGACAAGTTATCTTCTCCCGGAACAAGGTCTTCCTCAGGATATGGGAAAGTTGGAATGATATTGACAAAGTACTGATTTGATTCTGATTCTCAGGAAGAAGACACAGTAGCATAGATGACCAGGAAAAAGAAGAATAAATGGCACAGGATTCCAACAAATGGTTAATTACCACATGATCCTGAGAAAGATAACAGAGACCAGTCCTGGGTTGAGGCATAGAAATGTGTTATCATGGTTTTGGATTACAGAAATCATGCCAACATATTCGATTCCAAATAGTGGTGCTGTTTTGAATTGCCTCATTGCATGACCACACTGTGTCTTGATTTCCCAGAGGAATGAATCTTACAAAACTCAGCAAGGAGCAATGTTTGTGATGAATTGTTCTATCAACAAAGGGGAGGTTCTAAGATATAAAAGCCCAGAGAACAGGAAGAAAAGGCAAGGCCATAAGAAGCTGAGGTCTAACCATGAAGATGCTACACAGCAGGTGGGGACAGGAGTGGGAGAAATCTATCACCCAGGCCATGTGTACTGAACGTTCTATTTAAGTGGTAATCTACAACAAATACAAAGTTTTTCATTTTTTCAACATTTTGGCAAGTCATTCTAAACAGTGCAACTGGCATCTAACTGCCCAATATTGCATATAAGGCAAATGTGGACAGCTTTTTTACCCCTGCCTATTCATTATTGTAACTTAACATTGAGTTTTTATTTGAGAAAGCAATACTTTATCTATGTAGATGAGAACAGTTATCAACCTTCATCTTCCCTTTTTCTCTTTTTTGTCCTTCAATTTTCTCCAAATACCAATGGAACTGATAATTCATTTGCTTTTTGAAAGACATTAGGAAACTGTGGGGCTTTTTACTTATTAAAGCTCTACAATTAAACAACCAACCAAACAAAAACACAACAAAGTCCAAGTTTAAGAATGCTTAATCATCTACATCATCAACTGTCAATACAGGGTGTTGTAGGAGAGCACGCACTGCCTTCTAATAAACATTCCAAGGTCTGGAAAGATGTTAGAGGCTGCAGGCTTCAGATTTCAGGTGGCATTTGCTCAGTTCCATAAGCATGTGTTGTGTGCTGCTAAATGGCAAGCATCATGCTAATCCTGGTCAAGAAGCAGTGTAAGCAGGAATCCTAGAGAGAAAGCAACTTAAGTAACTTTTTGAGGATTATCCTGTAGACTTGAGGTTCATAATAGTCTCATACTTTATTCTCAATTTTGTTGCAGGTTAGAATAGTCCCCCGAGACTGATTGTCTCATGCATGTGGAAGCACCCACTATAGTCTCTGGAAATAGATAGTAATAAAAGTTGGTTCCAAGTATTGAGAACTTGAATTTGATGGCAGTTTCCTGTGCCAATTTCCCCAATTCAGAGAATTTTTTTTTTACCTCGGAAATCACACTAAAGATCTTTGCTCTTATAAATCAATTTCTCTAAAAAGGGAAGCTTGCAGATTCATATCTTTTTCAAGGTTTAACTTATCTTCCAAAGAATTATGATTTGCTCTGATGAAAGAAATCTTAAACATACCAAACTAATTGCAGACCGGATTCTGCAGTATTCATCGAAGTCCAAAGTTTTAAATCGTTTTCATAAATTACAGTGGAATGAAGGAAGGGAAATGATATGAGGGCAGAAGTGGTTATTTTTGTGACTTATAAGAAAAGTGTTTTATTCCTCACAATTACTCATCCTTTGGGAGCAGGAACAATCTTTTATATGGAAAAGTAACCAATCATGGCATATGATTGGAAGGGCACATCAAGGTTCCTCTTTATGCTAATCAATACACAGCCTCTGTTTGATCTGCCACCATGAAATTCCAACTCTTGTAGCTCCATATAAAGGCAAGAATCATCTGGAAAAACACAAAAAGACTCTCCAGTAAAGGTAATATTTTATATCTCTACCAGATAAATTTTAGATTTTAAAATTTATTTTAATTATAAATTTTAAAAAATAACAAAACTTAAAATTATCTGGTCTGTTGGCTGGTCTTTAAGGAAATGGAAGGTGCTAGTCCCTATAAAATATTAAGTCACAGCAGGATCATTACATGTTAGTGGCTTTACAAGGACGACCCTAGCATGGATGAGGATATTCTCTGTGATTCCATGAGCACTGGTATGGGCAATCCCTGAGGACATAGCTGTGTCTCCCTGCTGTAGTTCCCAGTATGTGGAACTCTGTAGTTTTTTTTTTTTTTAACTGAGGTGAAAATAAAGCTAATAGATTCAGATATCTTGCATTGTTTTTTAAATTTTTATTTATTTATTTGGGTGACAGAGAGACAGAGATAGAGACAGAGCTCCCATCTGCTGGTTCACTCCCCAGATGTTTGTCATGGTCAGGACTGGACAGAGTTAAAGTTGAGAGCTCAGAACTTGCTTGATCCATTACTTACTGCCTCCCATGGTCTGCATTAGCAGGAAGTTGGGGTCAGGAGAGAAGCAGCAGCCAACTATTGAACCTGGACACCCTCATGTGGGGACATAAGCATCTCAACTAGCATCTTGACTGCTAGTTTAAACACTTACTCCAGTGTTTTGTTGTTGTTGTTGTTTTGTTTTAAATTCTTTTGGATAAATGCATTGCTTTTACTAAAGCTGGGCTGTATGAATACACATAGTCTCCTTCCATTTTTTGCTATGCCATATTATGCAACAGATGAATTTAAAAACTTAAAAGTTGAGGCTGGTGTGGTGTAGCAGGTTAAGACACTGCTTGTGACATTGACATCCCATATCATAATAAAGCACAAGATTCAAACCCTGGCTGCTTTGTTCCAATCCAGCTCCCTGCCAATGTGCCTGGGGAGGCAGCAAAAGATGCCCAAGTACTTGGGCCCCTGCCCACCCATGTAGGACACTTGGGAGTGAATGAGCACATTGAAGATCTCTCTATCTTGCATTTCCCCAACCCCCGACTCTCTGTCACTGTCAAATTTTAAAAGTCTTTAAAAAGTGGTCTTAAAGTGTAGTATAATCAGAATTACTCAACAATGCTATTCATGTTTTCTGTCATATACTTGAAGTTTGTGTTATATCTACAAATGGTGTGTTGCATATGTGGTTAGCTAACATCTAAAGAAATCTTATCAGGAATCCACTCTCAAGAGTTGGCTCCCACACGTGCTTCAAATATTGTCATTTTGCCTTCACTAGAGAGCCTCATTTGCCTTGTGAGTTCTAGAAGTAACTGCTCACTGGAAAAATGATTAGTGTTTCAGTAAGCACAGGAATCAGGCAAACCCCCTAACGTCTCTCTCACCTGGGAGCTCTGGCACAAAAACCAACTTATGCAGTGATGGAAATAAAGAGAAGAACTTTCCTCCCTGCCAGCAGGAGAGTGTCTGAAAAAGAGACTGTTCGGTTTTCTGAAAGATAGCAGAGGTTTTGTATTTTATAGGCTCCCATATCAGCCAGGAGAAAAAGAAACAAGGGAACAAGAATGTAGCATGTGGAGCAAGGCAAATGTTCAGTTCTGTTCTCAGAAGTGGATGGTCTAAGGATAGTAAGAGAATTTGGGGAAGAATAAAAAGATAATAGGAATTTGTGGGTTCAAGTTCAGTGAAGAAAGTAGACATCTAGGGTTTGGGCTGTGGCGAAATGGGTCAAGCTGCTGCCTGCAGTGCAGGCATCCTATATGGGTGCTGGATCAAGTTCTGGCTGCTCCACTTCCGATCCAGCTCTCTACTGTGGGAAATCAGCCCCACAGCTTGTACAGCTTGTTCCTGTACCCTCCTTTCTTCCTGGCTCAAGAGGAGCAAATGTTACCTGAAGAGCAGTACTAACTCTACCTGGGAGCTCCGTTCTTCATCCTAGGGCTTTGATTGATTGGGTTAGAGAATTGGGGACATCCTAGACTTAAAGGAACAGGAATTGAGACTGATCTGTGCTTGCTGCCAGTATTTGGATGAGCACCCAGCTCTCTCTTCTGGAAAAGAAGTGGAAGTTGGCCCAAGTCCTTGGGCCCCTGAACCCCCATGGGACACCTGGACCAAGCTCCTGGCTCCTGGCTTCGGATCAGCCCAGCTTTGGCTGTTGCGGCCATTTGAGGAGTGAACCAGCAGATGGAAGGCTTTCTCTCTTTCTCTCTTTCTGCCTTTGACTCTCTGTGACTCTGCTTTTCTAATAAACAAATAAATCTTTAAAAAAGAAAGAAAGTGGACATTTAACAAAGTCCAGGAAAATACATTTCACAGTTCAGAATTAGCAGTAAATGTTTAGTTTAGTGTTTGTAAATCTTATTAGTGGGGAGAGGGATAAGGTGGTGAGAACTGTATGTACAAGGGGTCTTCAAAAAGAACATGGAAATGCATATTATTAAAAATCCATGTACCTATATCATTTTTAAACTTTTATTTAATAAATACAAATTTCCAAAGTATAGCTTATGGATTATAGTGGCCTTTTCCCCCCATAACTTCCCTCGCACCCGCTCCCTCTCCCATCCCATTCACATCAAGATTCATTTTCAATTCTCTTTATATACAGAAGATCAATTTAGTATATATTAAGTAAAGATTTCAACAGTTTGCACCCACACAGAAACACAAAGTGTAAAATACTGTTTGAGTACTAGTTATAGCATTAATTCATATTGTACAAAATATTAAGGTCAGAGATCCTACATGAGGAGTAAGTGCACAGTGACTCCTGTTGTTGATTTAACAATTGACACTCTTGTTTATTGCATCGATAATCACAATGGAAGCCTTTTGAGTTTGCCAATTCCGATCTTATTTAGACAACGTTATAGTCAACATAGAAGTTCTCTCCTCCCTTCAGAAAAGATACCTCCTTGTTTGATGGCTCGTTCTTTCCACTGAGATCTCACTCACAGAGATCTTTCATTTAGGTGTGGGTTTTTTTTTTTTTTTTTTTCCAGAGTGTCTTGGCTTTCCATGCCTGAAATACTCTCATGGGCTCTTCAGCCAGATCCGAATGCCTTAAGGGCTGATTCTGAGGCCAGAGTACTGTTTAGGACATCTGCTTTTCTGAGTCTGCTTTGTATCCTGCTTCCCATGTTGGATCATTCTCTCCTTTTTAATTCTATCAGTTGGTATTAGCAGACACTAGACTTGCTTGTGTGATTCCTTTGACTCTTAATCCTATCATTATGATCAATTATGAACTGAAACTGATCACTTTGACTAGTGAGATGACATTGGTACATGCCACCTTGATGGGATTGGGTTGGAATCCCCTTGCACATTTCCAACTCTACCGTTTGGGGCAAGTGTTTGGGGCAAGTCCGATTGAACATGTCCCAAACTGTACATCTCCTCCTTCTCTTAATCCCACTCTTATATGTAACAGGGATCACTTTTCAGTTAAATTTAAACATCTAAGAATAACTGAGTGTTAATTAAAGAGTTCAACCAATAGTATTTGCGCCTATATCATTTTTTACACCAAAATAAACTTTGAAAACTATTTCTTTATTGAGAGATGAAAGAGAGAATGAGCTCCCTTCTGGAGGTTCACTTACATGCCTGCAAAGTATCCAGGGCTGAGGGCTGAAGCAGAGAGCTAGGAATGCAATCCAGGTCTCCCAAGCGGGCAGGAGGATCCAGTTCCTGGACCCATCATTGCTGCCTCCTAAAATCTGCATTCACCCAAAGTTGGAATCAGCAGCAGAGCCAAGAACAGAACCCAGCCACTCTAATTTGAGATGCAGGTATCTCAATCAGCATCTTAACTGCAAAGCCTCATCCCCACTCCCCAAATCAACTTTTAATTCTACTTCCTCATGAACTAGAGGAAGTAATGTGGTATGTGTCTTAACCTTTTGCACACTCAGTCAACAGTGTTGTAGGTTTGGATTCAGCTTGTTCCTATACCCTCCTTTCTTCCTGGCTCAAGAGGAGCAAATGTTACCTGCAGAGCAGTGCTAACTCTACCTGGTAGCTCCGTTCTTCATCCTAGGGCTTTGATTGATTGGGTTAGAGAATTGGGGACATCCTAGACTTAAAGGAACAGGAATTGAGACTGATCTGTGCTTGCTGCCAGTATTTGGATAAATGGTTCGATTCTATTTGAAATTTATTATTACTATTACTATTATTATTTCATTATACCACAACATCTGGTGGCAATGTATTTGCATAAGCAGATCTATTCCTAAATATTGAAAATTTCCTGTATTTGTGGCTGGTACTGTGGCCTAGTGGGTAAAGCTGCCACCTGCGGTGCCAGCATCCCATATGGGTGCTCTTTTGGGTGCTGGTTTAAGTGCCAGCTGCTCTACTTTCTATTCATCTCCCTGCTAATGTTCCTGGAAAAGCAGCAGAATATGGCCCAGGTACTTGGGCCCTGCACACATGTGGGAGACTTGGAATGAGCTCCTGGCTCCTGGCTTGCAGCCATTTAGGGTGTTAACCAGTGGTTGGAAGATCTCTTACTCTTTGTCTTTCCCTCTCTGTAACTCTGCCTTTCAAGAAAATAAATACATCTTTAAAAAGTTTCCTGTATTTAAGAAAAAATCTGTACATGGGCTTAGATCAATTCACAACTGACCTGCACAGGGAAAGATAACTAAGAAATAGTGGTTATAACTGGGTCTGTCATTGTAGTTGGACAATAAGAGACTCATAATAACCCCACAAGAAAAGACTTGTAACCCCATTTTTTTAGGTAAGTAAATGCAAACACAGAATTAAAAGATTTTCCTAGGGTCAGAAGCAGAGTAAAATCTGAAATGAGTTCTGTTTAACATTCACTTATTCCAAAGTCTAAAAGCTTTGCAACAGCACTTCCTTCTTACTTAATGGAATGAAGAATGTGATTTCATCTTATAGACTAAAATGTTAATTTAGTGTTTCCCTTTATTTTTAAAATGTTTGTCTACATCTAAATGATGCTATGAAAAATAGATTTAATTTCATGTTTGTTAGTGTGCAGAGATTTCCAGATGTGGTTAAAAAAATAAATTGTTATTTTGCTATTTAATGATTGGGAATGTAAACTCTGGGCAGTCTGAATTGTTTGGGCTTACAAAGCCCTTGCTGCTTTCTTGCTCATTTCCACTGGGTTTGAAATTGAAATTATTCAGAGCAGCAATAGCCTTGAAGTATATTCTGTGTTCCATCAAGAAACACAACGTGTCCTTTCAAAACTTAATTGAGCAGCACAAAGCTAATTAGCTGTCCGAAGACACGCCATTTAATTCACAATCCAGCATTAATTTGTTCAACACAATGAGCTTATCTGCCATATAAATGCCTTTGCCCTATGGCTTCTCAAGCAGCTGCAATATACAAGAATGACTGATAACTCTTTCATTTAAATGTGGTAGTTGCTTTTTATTCCCTCTTTCTTCATTTGGCCCAAAGGAGAATGAATAGCATGTCAGTTGTGATGGAAGCTTGTGTGTGTGTGTGTAGAGGGAAAATTTAAAGAAAATAGATGGTTACAGATCATAGCGTAGAGTTGTCAGAGAATTGTCAAGCTGTTAGGGAATGCAGAGATCATCTAATCCCAGTCTTTTATTTCATAGACCAGGAATCTGATGCACAAAGAAGTTCTGAGTCATTAACAGGGGGTGACATATTTCATTCCCCTCCCTTTTTTTTTTTAGGAATAGGAAATTGCTTTACTCTAAAATAAAGACCTAGTTTTTATTTATGTTTTGGTAGGCAAATAGAAAATTTCAATGTCAGCATGTGGTGATGCCCATCAATGCTGTGAGTTCAAATCTATCTATCCTTCAAGTCTTAGTTGAACCCCTCTCTGGTTTCTCAATCTGGGTCTTCATTAATCCCACCTCCATATATTAACTGCTCATTTCAGAGCTTAATTTTTGATTCCTTTAGCAATTTACTTGTGTGTGTGTGTGTGCACGCTATTTTTTAGGGTAGATATTGAGTTTATAAAGCATATCATTGTTAAGAAGCCATGTCCAGTTTTTAGAAATAAGTTTTTTGTCAAAGTTCTTGTGTGTATCTAGACCTCTTAATGAGTTTACTATCCCATGCCTAGTCCTAGGCAGATGAAGATCACAAAGAACAGGTGCCTTCTTCTTATGATCAGCCGTGCTGTGTTTGGCAGAGAAAGGAAACATAGACCTGTCTGTGGTGTGACCTACAGAAACTTCCTATTCAGGGGAAGTTTGCTTCTTATTTAAGTCGACAATTATCTGCTAGTGCCCTTATTCAGTAACATTTCGAAGTCCTTATTTGGGTCTTCCTAGGTGTAGTATTGTAAACAAGACTCCTACAGCTACATCATGGAGTTCATTAGACACATAGTGAATAACCTGACAGTACTTGTGGAATTAAACACACCTTGAAGAAAATGATATTTTAGAATTCCTTCATCTGTGGTCCATGGAGCTGATAGAATGTGACAATCTTATACCAGTGTGATCTCTTCAAAGCTCAGGATAGGCAGAGCAAACAAATGTTTGCATCATGTCAAACAAATGAATTTAAGACTTGTTAGACAAAATCAAGACATTGGTTTTGCTTCTTGAATGTTCTGTAAAAAATGTATTGATTGTGACATTGACATTTTAATACTCTCTATTTGTCCAATAGTATAATTATGTTGCAGAAACCTCTTGACTCCTAGAGACTTTAGTTGTAAAGTTTGATTTCTCATTCACACCCCATGTCCCCCACAAGTGAGCTGGGTGTTCCAATCCATGTCTTCCAATTCCAAGATGGCACTTGGGCCATCTTCCACTGTTTTCCCAGGTGCCTCAACAGGGAGCTGATAGGAAGTGGAAAAGCTGGGACGCAAATGGTGCTCAGATGGGATGCTGGCATTGCAGGCAGTGGCTTAAGTTTTGGCTCACAAGGATGGCCCTCATCATAGTTTTCAAACTTCGCTTTGACACCATGACAAACACAGTACTGGGGAAAGGAAGGCAAGCTAGGAATGTCAGAACGTCTTAAGATGAAAACTAGGGCACTGGATCTCTTGCTAGGACTAGCATGCAATAAAATGAGCTAATATCAGATATGGACAGAGCAAACAGCGCTGACTTTGGTCTCAGTCCATTCAACAGGAGATGAGTGTTAAACTCAAACGACGTCAGAGCAAGAGCGTCAGAGCAAGATCATCAGAGAAAAATATTGCTACTCAAAGTCGATGGTTTATATTCTTTTGCAAAATGATTGTCAATATGCTAGTTATTTTTCTTTATATTAAGAAAGTGCAAGTTGAGGTTTTTTATTAAGTAGATTTCAAATAGTTCCTGCTATTTATAGGGATTACACTAATATTCCCAGACTTGGGGAATGGATTTTGAATTTAAATACTCTTGAACCACCCACCTTTGAACACTGATGAGAAATGCTAAGTTGTTCCTTTGGAATTTGTGTCTAGATTTTTTTCCTTTGTAAGTCATGTATTTCATATCAGTGAAACACATCCCAGGACACCTCTTGTGGACAAAACCCAAAGCACATTGCTTGACCTAATCACATGTGCCAGAGACAAACTGATTGTTTGGCTCCCAGTGATCTAATGCAACATTAAGAACTGCTTATTTTTGTAGTCAATTTCTCCTATAATGCTCATTGGAAGTGATATTTGGCAATTGTAATTTGTTTGATCTGGTAAATAAACCTTTTCATCTTATTAAACCAAGTCACCCTTTAATTCAACTTACATTCTTTCTGGTAATTGGCTTAGCATATGATTCTCTGGGTTTTCCATAGTGTGTGTGTGTGTGTGTGTGTGTATTTTACAGGCAGAGTGGACAGTGAGAGAGAGAGACAGAGAGAAATGTCTTCCTTTGCCGTTGGTTCACCCTCCAATGGCCGCCGCGGCCGGCGCACCGCGCTGATCTGATGGCAGGAGCCAGGTGCTTCTCCTGGTCTCCCATGGGGTGCAGGGCCCAAGCACTTGGGCCATCCTCCACTGCACTCCCGGGCCACAGCAGAGAGCTGGCCTGGAAGAGGGGCAACCGGGACAGAATCCGGCGCCCCGACTAGGACTAGAACCCGGTGTGCCGGCGTCGCAAGGCGGAGGATTAGCCTAGTGAGCCGCAGCGCCGGCCTTCCATAGTATATATTTTATTATAATGTATATCCTTAACATATATTATACACATTAATTTGTCCACATGGATCTATTGCTTTACCAGTCCTTCTATCCAATTTATATGTGCTTTGAAGCTATTTTTCCAGTGAGATGCTGAGCTTGGTAAGCTTGCCTTCAGTCAATCCTTTTTACCTTTGGGAGCTAAAACAGTCCTCAACACACAATGGAAACTCAAATTCTGTTGTGAAGTGTATTTCTAGTTGCAAGCACCAGAACTCCAGCTAACTTTATCAGAAAAGTAATTTTCTGTAAGGATATTGTATAGCTCATAGAAATGCTAGAAAAATTGGAGAAAAAATGTTGTAAAATGCAGGAATTTCTGTAGCTTTGGGCATCTAGGTGGCAGAAATAGGTCAATTGTCTTTGCAGGGCCTCACTGCTTGAGTGAATTGAGATTCAGAATTAGTTTTTCCATTGATCAAGACGCAAAGTCCTAGCAGAACTCATCTGGTTACCTAGGCTCTGGTCAATGGGGAAAGGCAGACTCTTCGTTGTACAGCCCCACCAGGATTGCAGGTGAAAGAAAGTTGGGGTACTGTGATTTTTGGTAAAATGAAAAGGAACAGAAGATAACAAATGCCTATTACAAGGAGGGGGTGGCTTAACAATAAATGGTCAAATTAATTGACTGTGCAATTGAAGTAACAGCTCTACCCTTCTCGCCTTAGCTGTGTAGATCACACTGGGGGAAATTAGCAGGCTCTGGCTAAAACTTGATCTTTAGCCGGGTTTGATTTTTTAGTTAGTGAGGATTTCTATTGGTCTGTGATTTGACTTCACTGACATGCTCCTGATGAACTGATATCTGTGACAGCAATAGCAATATCTACAAAGCCTAAAAGTTCTTCAGTTATAAATGAACAATTTTCATTAATATTTAGAGATTAAACTCATTTTTTATGATCAGAGGAAAATAAAAAATAACTTGGCCTTTACTGTGCAAAATTAATAACAGCTAATCAACATTTAGGCAAAGTTACAGCAGGTTCTAAGTGCTAGAATTTGTTGATTAATGTTGTTTTCTTTTGTTAATTGACTTTTTAGACAACAGAGAAACATTCGAATGATTGTTTTCTGAGGATGTGGCTGCATCAGGGTCTCCATTGTTTCCTGGAAACCAGCACTATGTTAACCTTGAGATTAATGAGTGGAGAGAACTGTTCCCAGCAAAAGTCATAGTGGGTGAATGGGGGAGGGCTTCTCTCCCACAGCCAAGACACGATTCAAAGGTGGCTGATTGTCAGAGTTCAGGGATGCTGTTTTTCCTATACACACTGACAGTTTGGTAGCATGATTATATTCCCTGTGATTTCTGACCTGTGCCCATCTGCTTTCTCTACAGTCTTAATTGCTGATTTTTAAAAATTTTTATTTTGATTAACAAGAGTTGATTTCACTATGACAGGAAAGATTCTTTGCAGGGGTTAGAGTCAGCTGCTTCATGAACATGTGGCCTATACAGTCACACAGGCCTTGTGTTCAGAAGATCCCACACTTGGTTTAAGGCTCTGTTGTTGCCATCTGGAAATTCTGAATAATAATTTTTGAAGAAGAGGTCTTGCATTCTTATTTTTCCTAGGACCTATACATTATGTCATTGATTCTACTAGAAAAATATCTGCAAAGATTAACTGTGCAATGCCTCCTCCTTATTATATTTTAAATTATAATCATTTTTTCCAATGTCCTATTTTTAAATCTTTTCTCATTTCCAGAAAGGAGGCTCATAGGAGTTCTCTCTTGATGATGTCTAAGTTGGGTCTGTTGAATTTCTCTGGGTTACTTGAATCCCTGGCCTATGTGTAGAAATACCCTTTTATATTTATTTAAATGAAGACTATTTCATTATTACGACTTCTGCTTTTGTGGTTGTTGTTGAAGGAACAAGGAAGTTATGAGGAAAAGGAAAGATTGAAATGAAAACATAAGAAAACAAAAATTGTGGCAAACGATATCTTAACCTGTTTGTACTGCTTTAACAAAAATACGTAGGACTGAATAATTTACAAAAATGAGAACCTCATTTTTATGTGGCTCTAGATGCTGAAAGTCCAAGATCAAGACACTGGAAAGTCTGGTGTCTGATAAAGGCTCAGTCTCTCTTTAAGGTGGTGCTTAACCTGCTGTGTCACAATGCTGGCCCCACTGACTATCTTAAATACCATTTCCTTGCTGTTTTCTTGGCCCTTTCTGATCCAAGTGCCCCATTTCTAGTATAAATAATCTCAGGAAGTTTTGTTTAAAATTCTCTGGCTTTCTTATCAGGGTCTGAGTTACACAGGTGAGGGAACTGAGGAGAGTTTAAGGCAAAGTCAGTTCTTATAAATGGGCAGGTAATGTTAAGAGAAATTACAAGGGGGAATTGAAATAATGCTGGGCGAGCACAATGAGGAGCTGATACTTACCCAGACCTGAAGGTGTGGGTGTAAGGCAAAGTGTGGGAGCAGTTACTAGCACAACTGTCTTACAGGTTCAATGGACACCTGGACCTCATCTTCTTGCTCTCCAACATCCTGGAGTGGCTCCTAATAGAAACCCAGCGGCAAGAAATACTATTGAATCAGCCCACAAAAAGTCACTCTCAGGGCCCTAAGTGGGCAGATGGGAAAGGAGGAAGGTTAAATAGGCAGGAGCAGGTAAGAAACATCTCACTCTTGGGAGTGACTTCCCTCTTTCTGGTCACCATCCTTTCTCTATCCCAAACTCAAATATTTTAGAAAGCACAGGATAAGAAGGAAGTAGTAAAATTTTCATTTTAATTAAATTTAAATATATTTTTATTTATGCCTGAAGGTCAGAAGTTAAATTTTCATCGATACATTTATGTGATTCTACAGCCAATATTTGATGACTGGAGTTTATTAGCTTTTCTTTACTACAATGCAATGCCTGAGTCAATTAACTTAGAAAAGGCTTACTTTGGCTCATGGTTTTGGAGGTTCAAAGTGCAGGATTGGTTGATTCCCACTGGTTCAGCCTCTGGTGACAATATTCTTACAGCAGTCCTATGGTGGCACAGAGCATAATGTAGCAAGAGACATGTGCCTATCTGTGTCCATGTGGTCTCCTACAAGGCCAACAGAATCTAATCATGTGGCTCCAACCTAATCACTCAATCTAAATTCAATCTGCTTTCAAAATCCTACTTTCAAGTATCACATTTGGATTAAATTTCCACTCCCAGTACCATTAACGTGAGTTGGGGGGATCAAACCTTTAACAAGGGTGGAAAATGTCCAGCTTGCTTCCAATCTCAGGGAGGAACTTGAAATTCAATAAATCCATAGCAAGACATTTTTTAAAGTAGATAATTTTGTAAGCCATGGCTGATGTTATATAAATCCACTTGGTCAATGGCAGAGAAAAGGTTCCCCACCCTTGTATGTATCTTTGGGGAGCACTCAAATCCCAAACTAATATCCAAACCATGGAGTAGGATTGAGAACAATAAGAGCAAGAGAGAAAAAAAAAATCACTACAGCTTCCGATGAGGTGCCTTTTTTTATACATATTTCCATATTGAATTGACTTCTACCAGCTTCCTGCTTTTTTTGAAGACAACATAACTATTGAACTTTAAAGCTCAAAAAGAATACCCATCCCACACTTCCCATAAACAAGCTTCAATCCTGTGGAATCTCCTATATCTATTCAGACTCTTAGGTTCTGTGTCATGTGGAGCTCTGAGCTGTCTCTGAGTTTGACCTGGATCACTGATCAAGTTCAGCTAGGGGCTCAGTTAGGATGGAGTGTCTCAGCAGGTCAGTGGTTAAGCTCTGCTTCTAGACTTGGGCTCCCAAATTGAGTCTAGGTCTGGTTTCTTGGGTCATCAGGTAGTCAATGCTTCCTTTTCAGTTAGCACTTATTCATATTTTATCTTGTTTTAAATATCACATTGAATATCAAACATTTGCTATTTTAAATCCTTTTTATATTTTAAATCCTTTAGGGCAGGCAATGAATGTGTCATGTTTGATCCCCCCAACTCACGTTAATGGTACTGGGAGTGGAAATTTAATCCAAATGTGATACTTGAAAGTAGGATTTTGAAAGCAGATTGAATTTAGATTGAGTGATTAGGTTGGAGCCACATGATTAGATTCTGTTGGCCTTGTAGGAGACCACATGGATACAGATAGGCACATGTCTCTTGCACATTATGCTCTGTGCCACCATAGGACTGCTGTAAGAATATTGTCACCAGAGGCTGAACCAGTGGGAATCAACCACTTTCTCAGGGAAGTCTTTCTTGATTCCCCCAAGTTAGACCAATGCTTTTGCATGTATCATTGTATTACCTTGTATTTCTCTGAATTCATACACTTATAGCTACACTTTTAAAACTTACATTTTTAAACTTTGATTTAATAAATATAAATTTCCAAAGTACAGCTTATGGATTACAATGGCTTTTTCCCCCATAACTTCCCTCCCACCTGCAACCCTCCCCTCTCCCATTCCCTCTCCCATTCCATTCACATCAAGATTCATTTTCAATTCTCTTTATATACAGAAGATCAATTTAGTATATATTAAGTAAAGCTTTCAACAGTTTGCACCCACAAAGAAACACAAAGTGTAAAATACTGTTTGAGTACTAGTTATAACATTAATTCACATTGTACAACACATTAAGGACAGAGATCCTACATGAGGAGTAAGTGCACAGTGACTCCTGTTGTTGACTTAACAAATTGACACTCTTTTTTATGGCATCAGTAATCACCCTAGGTTCTTGTCATGAGCTGCCAAGGCTATGGGAGCCTTTTGAGTTCACCGATTCCAATCTTATTTAGATAAGGTCGTAGTCAAAGTGGAAATTCTCTCCTCCCTTCAGAGAAGGGTACCTCCTTCTTTGATGACCTGTTCTTTCCACTGGGATCTCACTCACACAGATCTTTCATTTAGGTCTCTCTCTCTCTTTTTTTTTTTTTTTTTCCCCCAGAGTGTCTTGGCTTTCCATGCCTAAAATACTCTCATGGGCTTTTCAGCCGGATCTGCATGCCTTAAGGGCTGATTCTGAGGCCAGAGTGCTGTTTAGGACATCTGCCATTCTATGAGTCTGCTGTGTATCCTGCTTCCCATGTTGGATCATTCTCTCCTTTTTATATTTTAAATCCTTTAGGGCAGGCAATGAATGTGTCAGCTTTGTTCTCCATCGTATCTCTATTGTCTCGGGTAATCTGAACAACTCAGCTTATAATTGTGCTTGCTTCACTGATTTTTGTCTCCTGGATTCTGAGTTCTATCAGCTGCACCACTCATCACAAACAGTATCTTGTGTGTGTGTGTGTGTGTGTGTGTTGTGCCTATGTGTGCCTATTTCAAAGTTACTGCCCTGGGTAGATTCCTCTTCCTTTTCTTACTTCATCTTTGAGACACATTGCTCTTTTTGCTCATTTATAGAGTAGACACCCTGGACACCTACCAAGTGTCCCAGGAGTTCTGAGTTTGGTTGTGTAATCCATGGGTGTCATCAGATTCCATGATTGCTTGGGAGACAGAGAGGGCTGGTAATCTAGAACTATCTTGGTTGTAACAGATGGTTCCTACCATAGTTACGCAGAGGTCCTCTTTCACAAGCATGTTGGGATAGCGAAGGAAAATGACAAAGATGATAAGCTCTCTCTCTTCCTTGTTTGTCTAATTTCAGCAATAGTTCCAAGCTTGACATGCTTAGGGCTCATTTGCTCCCTTTTCCTTAGTATGGCCTTTTATTGGAGCAGCCTACTATCTAATAAATAAGTATTTTAAATTAAGATTATTTTTGATATGATTTTTCCTGCAGACTTTTCCAGACTGTCTTAACAAAGATGGAGAATGAAGAAAGACAAGTTAGAAAATATAACTTGGGGGAAACCATGCTCTGAAAGTATTGTTAACACATGGTTCCACTGCAACACTAGACATACGGGTTTTTCATTCATTCAGATATCTGTGAACTCCTTGAAGGCAGGCACTATCATGTGTTCTTTGTTTTTGTAGTATTAAGAGTAGTTCCTGGTGTATGACAGGTGTTCATAACTAAATGGTCCTAAATGGACTTAATTGATGAAATGCCATTAATAACCAAAGACTAACAATATAATAACATTTACCTTTTCAAGAGGCTTTGTCATCATTCCATTGTGGTAGGAGGGAGTAAGCAGTCAGATAAAATCACTTTTTATATGATAATGGGTGCTTTTGAAACTGGGATAGCTAAGGGGACAGTGTCTTTCTCAGCAAGATAAGTAAGATTCTTCCTTTGGTGGTCTCATCCCTTCCACACTACTGCATGAACGGAAGACACTGGGATGAACAGCCAATTATTTGTTCAGATGGGACCATGTCTTTTCTTCAACCTGGAGTTCTCTGCAATTTTTTTTTCCTCTATCAGCTCATGTCCAGGGTCAAAGCCCAGCAAAATTTCAATATTCCCAGAAAATCTTACTTTACCTTGCTTCATTCATCCTTTATTTTCTCCCTGTCTCCTACCCTTTAAAAACAGTATTTATTGATATTCACAAAATAATTAATATGTATGAAAACATCCTTGTATGTTTCTTTAAAATATTAGTTTCCTTTTTAATGAGTAAATGCTCATATTTCAATGTAATACTGACAATGTTGGACATTGTACCTGTAATTAAGTTGTTGACGTCCCCTCTACTTCTTGGACTTTATCTCCTCTGAGATGTCTTTTTCTCTATTTATGTATTCATCCATCCATCCACCCACCCTTCAATCCATCTACCCATCCTCCACTAATAGATTTCAGGAAGCTACTGTGTACTTGGGGGTACTGTATTATATGCCAGGGATTATATCTACCTTTAAATATAATGGACCAAATCTCCCATCAGAATATTTGGAGAAATTCTGTATAGAAGTTAAGCCTTGATGTTGATTTTTTGGTATCTTTTATGCCCATGGAAGTTTTAACTATTTGCTTATTTTTGTAAGCAGTTTTTATTTGTTTCTTTTCTTTTTAAATTTTTATTAATATAAAAAGAACAGATTTCATGTATTCCATAGGTACAATTCTAAGAAGATAGCCATATTTCTCTCCTTTTTTCTTTCCTCCCTCAATCCTCATAGTTTCTTTATTTTTTCTTTAATTTTTGAAAAAAAAACCACATAATTTCAGTCCATTATATATTCACAGGCTTAACATACCACTAGCCATGATATCCAACAAGTAAAAAGTAGAAAGACCACAGTTCCATAGTGATCTTTAACAATGGTTAAAAACAACACTCAAGACACAGGATGTCCGTTTCATTTCTATACATTTTTTCGTATTCTATATTTACTACTACATGTCAGAAAAAGTACATGATCTTTGCCTTTTTGGGACTGGTTTCTTTTTTTTTTTTTTTTTAAATTAAAAATTGTGTTTTATTTGAATGGGAGTGAGAGAGGGAACAATCTTTTATCTACTGTTACACTCTCCGAACATCCACAACAGCAGCCAAGGCTGTTTTAGGCAGAAGACAGGAGTTAGAAACTCAATCCAGGTCTCCCATGTGGGTGGCAGAGACCCAGGTAACTGAGTCATCATGGCTGCTCCCCATGGTGCACATTAGCATGAAGCTGCACTCAGAAGCAGAGCTGATATAGCTAGTGCTGAAACAGCATTTTTCACTTTGTGTTTCTATGTGGGTGCAAACTGTTGAAATCTTTACTTAATATATGCTAAACTGATCTTCTGTATATAAAGAGAATTGAAAATGAATCTTGATGTGAATGGAAGGGGAGAGGGAGTGGGAAAGGGGAGGGTAGTGGGTGGGAGGGACGTTATGCGGGGGAAGCCATTGTAATCCATAAGCTGTACTTTGGAAATTTATATTCATTAAATAAAAGTTAAAAAAAAAAGAAGCAGAGCTGAGACTCAAACCCAAGACTTGAACCCAGGCACTCGATATGGGATACAGCCATCCCAAACAATATCTTGACCACCATGCCAAATGCCTGCCACCACAGACGTTTTAAATCCATGCTCAACTTCCCCCTTTTAATTCACAGTCACATAAGAAGCATTGGGAACTTCCTCTTTGCCTTCAGCCATTTCCATGATGCATCCCTCCTGCCCTACAAGTGCAGTTTGCTGGAGAATTGATGACAATTTCCTAGAAATGGTGTGCTGGATGGAAGGGGTACACATTCTTGGGACAGAGTAGATTTGGCTTTTTTTTTTCTGGTATTCCAGTGAGACTTAATACTGTTTCTCTAGGACAACAGCTGTTCTATGTTTTAACCTCAGGAACTCCATAAAAAAAGGAATGAATTAATTAACTTTAACAATTAATAAATACAAATTGTACATATTTTTGATTTATGACATATGTTTTGAAGTATGCATAATTTGTGAAATGGTGAAATCAAGCTAATTACCAATTGCATCATTATATGCCATTTTTATTTTTTTTAATTTTAATGAGTTTATTTTTTTAAACTTTTATTTAATGAATATAAATTTCCAAAGTACAGCTTATGGATTACAATGGCTTCCCCCCCATAACGTCCCTCCCACCCGCAACCCTCCCCTTTACCACTCCCTCTCCCCTTCCATTCACATCAAGATTCATTTTCAATTCTCTTTATATACAGAAGATCAGTTTAGCATATATTAAGTAAAGCTTTCAACAGTTTGCACCCACACAGAAACACAACGTGAAAAATACTGTTTGAGTACTAGTTATAGCATTAAATCTCAATGTACAGCACATTGAGGACAGAGATCCTACATGAGGAGTAAGTGCACAGTGACTCCTGTTGTTGACTTAACAAATTGACACTCTTGTTTATGGCATCAGTAATCACCCTAGGTTCTTGTCATGAGTTGCCAAGGTTATGGAAGCCTTTTGAGTTCACCGACTCTGTTCATATTTAAACAAGGTCGTAGTCAAAGTGGAAGTTCTCTCCTCCCTTCAGAGAAAGGTACCTCCTTCTTTGACGACACGTTCTTTCCACTGGGATCTCACTCGTGGAGATCTTTCATTTAGGTTGGTTTTTTTTTTTTTTCCCCCAGAGTGTCTTGGCTTTCCATGCCTGAAATACTCTCATGGGCTTTTCAGCCGGATCTGCATGCCTTAAGGGCTGATTCTGAGGCCAGAGTGCTGTTTAGGACATGTGCCATTCTATGGGTCTGCTGTGTATCTCACTTCCCATGTTGGATCGTTCTCTCCCTTTTTGATTCTATCAGCTAGTATTTGCAGACACTAGTCTTGTTTATGTGCTCCCTTTGGTTCTTAGTCCTATCATTATGATCAATTGTGAACAGAAATTGATCACTGGGACTAGTGAGATGGCATTGGTACATGCCACCTTGATGGGATTGAATTTGAATCCCCTGGTATGTTTCTAACTCTACCGTTTGAGGTAAGTCAGTTTGAGCATGTCCCGAATTGCACATCTCTTCCCTCTCTTATTCCCACTCTTATATTTAACAGCGATCACTTTTCAGTTAAGTTTCAGCACTTAAGAAGAAGAATTGTGTATTGATTACATTATTCAACCAAAAGTATTAAGTAGAACAAACAAAAAAATACTAAGAGGGATAACACATTAAGTTGCTCATCAACAGTCAGGGTGAGGGCTGATCAAGTCACCGTTTCTCATAGTGTTCATTTCACTTTAACAGGTTTCCTTTTTGGTGCTCAGTTAGTTGTCACCTATCAGGGAGAACAAGTGGTATTTATCCCTTTGGGATTGGCTTATTTCACTCAGCATAATGTTTTTCAAATTCCTAACAGGGATCACTTTTCAGTTAAAATTTAAACACCTAAGAATAATTGTGTGTTAGTTACAGAGTTCAACCAATGTTACTAGAATAAAAAAAATACTAAAATGGATAAAGTATTACATTGTACATCAACCATCAGGACAAAGCTTCCTGTACTAGGATGTCTCGGTCCTTCTCCAAACCTGGGAAATTTTCTGCTAATATCTCACTAAAAAGGCCTTCCAATCCTTTCTCCCTCTCCATGCCTTCAGGAACTCCTAGAATCCGAATGTTTGGTTTTTTAATAGTATCCTGAAGATTCCTGACAATATTTTTTATATTTCTAATTTCCTCTTCTTTTCTTTGGTTTGACTGTATATTTTCCTGTTCTCTGTCTTCTAAGTCCGATATTCTCTCTTCTGCTTCACCCATTCTGTTTTTAAGGCTCTCTAATGTGTTTGTCATTTTATCTATTGAATTCTTCATTTCATTATGATTTCTCGTCACTATCACAGTTTCATTTTCTACTAGTTGTTTCATTTCATTTTGATTCCTCCTTAAGGATTTCTGTAGTTCGAGAATTTGTTTTTGAGAACTTCTTAATGTTCTTATCAATTTTTTGAGATCTGCTTCTTGCATTTCTTCTATCTCATCATCTTCATAATCTTGAATTGGGGTGTCTATTTCATTTGGGGGCGTCATAGTGTCTTCCTTGTTTTTATTACCTCGGTTTTTGCATTTGTTGCTTGGGATATTGGAGATATTCTTTGGTTTCTTCGGTGTGGTGTTTTTTCTCGTTATACTGTGACTCTAGATTAAGTGGACTGTCTGCTTTTGATTGATCCTTAGAAGCTGTGATGGGTGTGTCCAGAGAGCTCTGTTTGGCTCTTCAGGGTTAAGGGTTTGCCAAAGGTGATTCACCCAGATTGTTCTCTTGCTTGCTCTCTCTCTCTCTCTCTCTTTTTTGACTCAGTTGGGAAGTAATTCCACACAGCTGAGTGGAATTGAGAGTAGTTGATGTATGAAATCTGGCCCCTGTGGGTATTTGTCTGCTTACCACTGGGACCACACAAAGAGTTTATGCAGCCCTCAGTGTGGTCTCAAATTTCTCCGCAATCTCTCACCAGGTTGCCCCAGGTTACAGAGTTCTCTTGCCCCCGCCTCAGTTTTTCACAGTCTCAGTTGGTTAGCTCCACACTTTCATTAGGTGTTAACCTCCTGTTATTTCTCCCTACCAGAGTCAGGTTTTTCTGCTTGGCTAATGAGGGGCACCTGCTTTACATACGCAAAATGACGCAGGCTGCTTTACATATGTAAAATGGCGCCTGGCCTTTGTCTTGCTTGGCTTTGTAAGGTGAGTTGAGAGAGTGGCTGATGTCTGTGCCGGTTCCCCTTATTTATTCGATTTTTTCTCTCCTCCAGTCAGCCTGGTAAACTTTCCCCAGTAGGGTTTCAGGCCTCGTTCTCTGCAGGCTCTTTCTGCCTTTCCCCGCCAATGTCTCGGGTTACCAAGGTCTTTGTCTCACCTTCCCTTCCAGCGCTGGAGCACAGACTCTGCGGCTCGGCTCCCGCAGCTCCCGCAGCTCCCGCAGCTCCCGCAGCTCCCATGGCTCGGCTTCCACAAGGTGGGTGACCTTGCTCTACCCGTAGGTCCTCCGTGTCACATCCACTAGATCAGGAAGAGTTTCCTCTGCAATTTTTTCCTGATCCTTTTCCTGAGGCTACCATTACTCCACTTTTATTAAACTATCTTTTCCCAGACTATCGGTGTGCGCTCTCACTATTCCGCCATCTTGGCTCCGCCCTTATACCCCATTTTTATACTGAAAACATTTGAAGTTTTCTCCTTGGCAATTTTCCAGCATACAATATATTGTTACTAACTATAGTCTTCATGTGGTACAGGAGCTTTTCTAAACTTATTCTTCCTGTCCAACTGTATTTTATGTCCTATGATCAACATCTTCCCAGTCATCCAACTGCCCTGCTAACTACCATTTGCTCTCAGCTTCAATGAGTTTGATCTTTTTAAATGTGATACAGAAATGAAACTATGCATTTGTCTTTTTGTGCCTGACTTATTTTGGTTAACATAACTTCTTTCAGGTTCATCCATGTTGCCAATAACAGTATTTGATCTTTTAAGGCTAAATAGCATTTCATTGTGTATATAAGAATATATATCTTGATCTTCATTCATTCATTCATTGATGGGCACTTAGTTTGATTCCATATTTTGGTAACTGAGGATAATGCTGCAATGGGAGCAGATGTTTGGTGCAGCAGTTAAGATGCCTGCAACCCATGTTAGGGTATCTGATTTGAGTCCAGGCTTCACTTCCAATTGCAATTTCCTGCTAATGTGAATTCTAGAGGGAAGAACATGATAGCTCAAGTATGTGGGTCCTTGTCACCCATGTGAGAGACTTGGATTGATTCCAATTTCCTAGCTTCTGTCTAGTCCAGCTCTGGCTGCTGTGGGCATTTGTAGAGTGAACTAATAGATTATAGATCTCTCCCCATCTTTCTTTGTTTGTCTCTGCCTTTCAAAATAAAAAAAGAAAATTAATAAATAAAAATTCAAATAATGATGTTGCAATAAACATGGGAAGGAAAACTTTATTAGAAACTATTATGGACACTAAACAGTTTTTGTTTTGAAGTTTATTGAATCAAAAATAATATGCACAAATCCACATATTTATTAATTCACTTAAAATAATAATCAGCCCATTAAATATAACATAAATAACATTTAAAAATGAAATAAATATTTTCTATAATAGAAAATACAGCAGAAATTGTGGAATTATTTTCTTTTCTGGAAATCTCTTTAATACTTGGTTTAATAGTAGGCAATTGTATTCTCATATCTGCTTCTGTATTCAATTATTGAAGTAGGTTGATTTGGTTGAATTACAAGAAGAAAATCCAGCCATGCACATATATATAGTTGGAAAAGGAGGGCTATTTTAATAGCCTTCTCAAATAAGTATGGATTTTCTTCTTTGATACTACCAAAATTCGATAAATGGTAATTGCTTAAAGATTAGTTGCAATGTGAATTCTACGTGAATTACATGTCAGTCTTTAAATGTTGGGAACCTGTCAAACCTATGGTAGTGGATGCAGGTTTTCTGAAAATCTAACTTTTATATGAAAGCTCAAATTTGATTGCTGGCAACAAAGATATCAGATATTTTCCTAGAACTGTCTGGCTCCCTTCATTCATTTTTGAGAACATATCTACAAGATATCCATGTCTGAATTACCACATTTTGCCATTGTTCTTTCAAGAAACAAAGATAGCCCATAAAAACAATCTTCTAACTCAGCTTACAACTTGAACAGTGACATGAGTTTTTTGCCCTGTAGACAACTATTGTACTTTGGAAGGCAGCAGAAGTACTGTATACACTTAGATTTTTTTTTTTTACATAGAATACTTAAAGTATGAGTACTCAGAATTGTGCTGTAATAAAATAAATAACATATACTGCTTCATCATGGCATTCATAAGTGAAAGTGATCATTTTGTTTTAACATGGAGTGATTAAGGTGGAGGGTATGAAGATCACTGGTCTAGTGTTGTTGCCATGATTTGGTCAAAAGTAGCAGTGCTACTCAACCCATCATTGCTTTTGGACCATCAGTGCAAATGTCTTCTCAGTGGAAATGAAAATGATTTCTCAGGAAGTTTAGAAAATTGTTTTGACCTTGAAAATTCCTTGAAAGTGTCCAGTGGTCCCCTGGAATCAGTGCATCACATTTAGAGAACAACTGTTCAAGGAAAACAATTTTATCAGTGTTAGTAGAATGCAGATTTTTTAAACTGAATCTATTAAATTAATAACACTGTGTAACATGTCTTTATAGGAAAAATGTAATCCAAATTCTTAGTACCCTACGTATTAGGACACTTTGAGAATATACTTGATATATAAATTGGGAATGACCTGTTTATTTGGATAGTTTACATAGTGCACCTGCCTTCTAATTTACATGATGATAGGTTTCTTGAACAGAAGCAGTAATTAAAAAACACTTAAACAAAATTAACTTTCTCATAAGGATTAAAGGAAAGGGAAGAGATAAATCTTAGAGATGAAAAAATCAATTCACATCCTTTACTATAAAGCATTCATATTTCCAGTAATCATTTTTATTTATTTATTTGAGAGATATAGAGATATAATGACAGATAGAGATGAAGGAGAGAGGGGGAGGGAGGGAGGGAGAGAGAGAGAGAGAGAGAGAGAGAGATTCCATCTCCTAGTTCATTCCCTAAATGCCTGCAAGGATCCTGGATTGGTTCAAATTTAAAACCAGAAACTCAATCAGGCCTTGTGTATGGGTAACAGGAAGCCAATTACTTGAACCAAGGTTTGTATTTCCAGAGAGGTGGTATCAGGAGCCAGAGCAAGGTACTAAACCAAGGTACTCTGTCTGATATAGGATGAGAGCCTCTTAACTGGCTTCTTAACCACAAGGCTAAATGTTCACAATTCAAATAAATATTTGTAAAGTAACTATGCTGAAAAAGCACAGAAAAGATTTATCAATAAAGAAATCAGCAACAAAAATCATTGACAGGTTTAAATAAAGCCACTCAAGACATTAACCTACAGATGCTGTAATTCTATTCTCCATCTTATTCATTGTAAGAATTCTTAGAAACCATTTTTTTTTCTTCTACTCAACAATGTACCAAGTTTATTGCGTTCTTCATTATTGAGTGTGCTATCTTAGAGCGTTCCCTTTCCTGAAATTTGAGGAATATCTGCAGAATGTATGCCACCAGCTAAAGCCCAAAGGCTTCTCCACCCAGACCAGTGCTCACAGACACAGCTGACTCCAACTTCTAGGGAGTAGAATCATAAAGTGAATTTAAGGCTTTGCCTTGAAGCTCTGAGCTTAGCTTTCTGCAGTGAGACCCAATACCAGAAAAAGCCCCAAAGCTTGAATCCTCAGGCCAGTGCCCACAGATGCAGCCTCCATATCTGTCCTGCTATCAGAAGCCTGCACCCTGGTGGGTTGGATAAGTGTTTCAGTTTGTATCACTCTCAGCCCCTTACAGCCTTGCTATGCACCTCAAGGCTGCACAAGGACCTATAGCTATGAGACTCAGATACATTTCAGCTTAGTGTCAGACTGGGCAGCCAAAGGACTGCCTTCATCATACCTTCTCCAGTTGTGGCAGATAACAATGATCAAGGCTCTGGTTATTGTGGAGTAGGGCACCAGCACGTACAAGACTGCATCTTGGATCTGGCAAATCTAACACAGGGCAGCTACTAATAGTCACTGTCTATTAGTGAAAAATCTTCCCTTTGACACCTCATGGTCAAATTTTCAAAATACAATGCAAAGAGATTTCTAAAATGTGTAAGCTAAAAGCATCAGGTTACTCTTAAGGAAACTCAAACTAGGTTGTTTCACTGATTAACTCTAACATGCTTTAAAGGAGGAACTAAGATCAATTATTCTCGAACTATTCCAAGAAGCCAAACTCATTCTATGAAGCCAGAATTACCTTGATTCCAAAATTGGACAAGGACACAAGAAAAGAAAACTACAGAACAGTATCTCTGATGAACATATATGTAAACATTCTCAACAACATATTAGCAAATTGAATTCAACATTACATCAAAAATTTCATCATGATCAAGCAAAATTTATCCCAGAGATGCAGGGATAGTTCAACATATGCATAATGATAAGCATAATATGTCACATCAGTAAAAATCATATGTTCATCTCCATAGATTAAAATACATTTGATCGTTTTCAACATGTATTGATATAAGAACCCTGAATTACTTAGGAACAGAAGGAACATAGCACAACTTAATAAGGACTATGTATGACAAGCTCAGTGCCAGCATCATATTGAATGGGGAAATATTGAAAGTATTTCCTCTAATTCTGGAACGAGTAAAGGATGTCCACTCTCACTGCTCTCACTCAATATATTACTGGAAGTTTTAGAGCTATAGGTAAGAGAAAGAAAAAAAGGTATACAAATAAGGAAGGAAGAAGTCAAATTATCCCAGGGTACAGATGACAAGATTCTGTTTATAGTCAAACTAAAATATTCCACTGAGAGACTATTAGAAGTCATAAGTGAATTTAGTAAGCTTGTGAGATTAAAAAATACCAGAAATCAGCCGGTGCCGAGGCTCAATAGGGTAATCCTCCACCTAGCGGTGCCGGCACATCGGGTTTTAGTCCTGGTCAGGGCGACGGATTCTGTCCTGGTTGCCCCTCTTCCAGGCAAGCTCTCTGCTGTGGCCAGGGAGTGCAGTGGAGGATGGCCCAAGTGCTTGGGCCCTGCACCCCATGGGAGACCAGGAGAAGCACCTGGCTCCTGCCTTCAGATCAGCACGATGCGCCGGCCGCGGCGGCCATTGGAGGGTGAACCAACGGCAAAAGGAAGACCTTTCTCTCTGTCTTTCTCTCTCACTGTCCACTCTGCCTGTCAAAAAAAAAAATACCAGAAATCAGTAGTATTTTTATACATCAGTGACAAACTTGTTGAGAAAGAAATTGAGGGCCATCCCATTCACAACAGCTGTCAAAAAACAAACAAAAAACCAAAAGCACCTTGGGGATAAATTTCAGCAAGGATGTGAAAGACCTCTACAATGAAAATTACATAACTTGGATGAAAGAAGACATGAAAATGGAAAGATTTCTCATGTTCATGGATTAGAAAAATTAACATTTTAATCTGAAAGCAAATTACAGACTCAAAATAATTCCCACCAAAATATCAATGACATTCTTCACAGAACCAGGACAAAGAATCCTAAATCTCATATGGAAACACAAGACTCCTAATAGTCAAAACAACCTTGAACAAAAAGAACAAAGCTGTAGGCACCGCAATACCTGATGTCAAGACATATTACAGAGATCTTATAATCAAAACAGCACACTGCAGGCATAGAAACAGCCGTGTACACCAGTGAACAGAATAGAGATCCCACACATTAGTCTTTATATTTATAGCCAACTTATCTTGGGAAGTAGCCAAAAGTATATGCTAGAGATATAACAGTTTCTTCAATAAATATTGCTAGAAGAATAGTATATCCACATGAAGAAGACTGAAACTTGGCTCTCCGCCGCCATATCTCCTTGTACACAAAAATCAAGCCAAAATGATCAAGGTTCTACACATGAGACATGAACCACTAGGAAAGCACATAAGGGTAAACAAATACTTTTGTCTGGACAACAATTTTTTGGATAAGATGTCAAAAGCAGAGGCAACAAAAGCAAAAATATGTGGGGTAGAAACTAAGAAGCTTCTGCACACCAGAATGAAGGGACAACAACAGAATGAAGGAACAGAAAAAATATTTGCAAATCATGCATCTGACAGAGGGTTAATATTCAGAATATATAACCATCTCAAAAAACTCAGCAACAACAAGAGACAAAGGATCCTGTTAAGAAAGGGACAAATATCCGAATAGACATAGAAGAAATACAACTGGCCAAACAATACCTGAAAAAAAAATGTTCAATTTCACTAGCCATCAGAGAAATTCAAATCTAAATCACAATCAGGTGTCATCTCACTGTAGTTTGAATAACTGCAATCAAAATGAGAAGAATTAATGAATATTTGAAATAATATGGAGGAGAGGAAACCCTTATACACCACTGATGGGAATGCAAATTAGTATAGAAATTATGGAGAACAATATGAAGGTTTCTCAAGAAACAGAATATAGGTGGATCATTTAACACAGCTATCCCACTTCTGTTCCTATGTCCATGGGAAATAAAGTCAGTATATGAAAGACATACCTATGCCACCATGTTCATTGCAGCATGATTCACGACAGCTAGTATATGGAATCAACCTAGGTGCCTACTGATGGATAAATATATAAAGAAAGTGTGGTAGGTACACACAATGGGATATCATGTGGTCATAAATAGGAATGAAATACTGACATTTGCAGCAAAATCATGGAAATGGAGATTTTTCTGTTAAGCAAAATGAGCCAGACACAGAAAGACAAATACTCTGTTTTCTTTCATATGCAAAAGTTAAAAGAAAAATCAATCTGAATTTAGAATGGTAGTTGCTATGGGTAGGGAAAGGTAGGAGGAGGGGATAGGAGAAGGTTAGAGGACAAGAATCCAAGCAGTCAGATGAACATGATGGGTTCTGGTGTTCCAAACTGCAGTGGTGTGACTACAGTTTGTTTATGTGTTCTATATTGTGTGGAGGGCTAGAAGAGGGGAACCGGTAAGCTCCCAAGGAAGGATAGAAAATTGATGATGGTTGCCTGGTTTTATTGTTTTAGTCTGTATATATGTATTGAAATACTGCACTGTGCCCCATTTTAATGTTCATGCATGCATACTAATCAAAATTTTTAATAATTTAAATAATTATAAGAAAAGAAATGAAGAACAGATTCATGTTGTAACATGGATGAAACTTAAAAGCTTGAAGCCAAGTGAAGGAAGCCTGCCAAAAAAGAACACATAATGTACAAGAAATGTCCACAATAGACAGATATGTAGACAGAGAAAGTATATCAGTTGTTGCCTAGGGCTTGAAGTAAGGGTAGGGTATAGTGTATTAATGAAAAATCAAGAGTGACTGCTAAGGGGTACAGTTTCACTTTGAAATGATGGAAATGCAAAAATGATTGTAGCAATGGTTGAACAACTTTGTGAGTATACTGAAAACCATTGAATTACACATTTAAATTAGACACAATATATAGTATGTGAATTCAATCTCAATAAAGATAATATGTTACAAACAAAAAACGTCTATGAAAGAAGATAATTTGAAAAGTGGAAAAAGTAATGCTTCGGCTAGTGACATTTTAAAGCCAAATTGTGATATATTTTTATACAGTTTTTGCCTCGTTTTGGTTTTTGGTAATTTCATCTATTTAAGTGAATCTACCTGTCTTAGTCCATTTTCTGTTTTGTAACTGAGTACCACTGAGTAGGTAATTGATAACAATTAGAGGTTTACTTAGTTTATGATTCTGTGGGTTGGGAAGTCCAATATCAAGTTGCTGGAATCTAATGTAGGCCTTCATGCTGCACCATGTCATGGCAGAGGGCATCACCTTTTGAGACAGAGCAAGAGTAGGTCTTGCTTGAGTGCTCTTTCCTTCTCTTCTTAAATCACCAATGACTTCACTGAGGTCCTACTCCTGTGACTTCACCTAACCCCAATTACTTCCCAAAGTCCCTATCTCCAAATACCATAAACATATGAATTTGGGGGTTAAGTTCCTAACACATTTGTGTTTTTTTCTAAAGATTTAATGAAAGGCAAAAATAGAGATAGATGGGGGAGGTAGGGAGAGAGAGGAAGATACCTAAACCAGGAGCCCAGAACTCTATCCAGTTCTCCCACGTGAGTGGCAGCAGCCAAAACACTTTGGTTATCTTCCATTGCTTTCCTAGGGAGCTTTTCCAGCAGGGAGTTGGATCAGAACTGGAGCAGCAGGCATTCAAACTAGCCCTCCAGTAGGAGATGCCAGTGTTTTAAGCAGTGGCTTAACTCACTGCAGCACAATGGAGACACCTCCCCAAAACTTGAGCTTTGAGTGATACATTCAAATCATAGCAATATCTTTCTCAGTAACAGATGATTTTTATATATAATTAATATATAACAATCCAGCTTGATACTTTCAGTACTAGATGTACTGTGTGTACATGCACACATATAAAGTGTGTATTTTCAGAAATGCATATGAAGACACTTGAAAACTGAGAAGAGTTGCCCATGTAAGGGGAGAGGAGAGAAATGAAAGGGAATAAGTTCATGGGCA
The DNA here is from genome assembly GCF_964237555.1 of Oryctolagus cuniculus. NCBI lineage: Eukaryota > Metazoa > Chordata > Mammalia > Lagomorpha > Leporidae > Oryctolagus > Oryctolagus cuniculus. The sequence goes on from NC_091434.1 coordinate 111,859,688, forward strand.
AAACAAGTGAGAAGCCTGTTTAGACTCTTCATAATGTGCCATTATGAAGAGCCCAGGGCTACAGCTAACTCAACACTCTACGTCTAATTTCAGAGAAATTTATATGTTAAATAATTAGATCTGATATTTGTCAAGATGCAGGATTTCAGTCACCTATAATGAGACTCATATTTTTCTGACTGGCCATCATGAGGGTAAAGCATAGAGAAAATATTGAAAATCCAATAGCTTCTCCTTTCCTTTTTTCTGCACAATTTTTTTCAAAGATTTTATTTATTTATTTGAGAAGTAGAGTTACAGACAGAGAGAGGGAAAGACACAGAGAAAGGTCTTCCATCTGCTAGTTCACTTCCCAAATGACCACAATGGCTGGAGATGGGCTGATCTGAGGCCAGGAACCAGGAGCTTCATCCTGACCTCCCATGAAGGTGCAGGGGCCCAAGAACTTGGGCCATTTTCCACTGCTTTCCCAGGCCATAGCAGAGAGATGGGTTGGAAGAGGAGTAGCCAGGACAAGAACCAGCACTCCTATGGAATGCTAGTGCTGCAGGCAGAGACTTAGCCCACTACGCCACAGAGCTGGCTTGTGTTTTTTTTTTTTTTAAGGTTATTTATTTATTTATTTATTTGAGAGATAGAGTTAATGTTTTAAAAAATCTTTTGCTGTGTACATTTTAAAATTTTTGCCAAAGCAAAAATAATGAGCCCATGCAATTACCACCACTGAGGTTCAATAGTAGTCAGCATTTTATCAGACTTATATAAGTTTTCATTTTTTCTTTCCCATCTTAATGAGATTCTCATCATCTCATTCTATCCCTAAATTTTCCAACATGTGTATCTAAAAGCAGTATTTGCCTTTCTCAATGTGAAAAGTTCAATCCCTTGGGTCCAAATAGTGAGTGCCTTTTACTTAGTCTTCCTCTGGCCCTGTGTAATGATTGTGAATTTTTGCGTTAAGAGTAAAATACATACCCATGTTTAGAAAGCAAATGCGTTCTGTGTCATCTCAGCATATCTGAATGGAGCAGCAGACATGCCCTGGTTGGGAGGGTGGGGTCTGCATCATGCTCGAAGGAGAGATGTCTGGAATAAATTGTTCCACAGTGTTCTGGATACATGTTCCTCTATTCTTATTTCTTTAAATTAAAACCAACTATAATCCCAAGAAGCTGGACTACTAAAGGAGAGTATACACAGTGTAGCATGCTGTCTTTCCCTTGGTTTTCATTTAGATCTCTGGATGGTTGGACTAACACTGTCCTAGTGGCATGTCCATTCACCTCCACCCATAAGTGTGGAGACACAAGTGCCCAAGCAACCCACATTTCCACCCACAAGTGTGTGAAGTGAGACCTTTGTGCTTCAACCCAGCCAAGGTCAACCTGCGGGACTGTGCTTCAGGGCATTGGCAGGCTCCACTCCTGGGGTGCCAGCTGCCATTGGGATCTGGCTTCATTTCACACCACCTGCAGGTCACCATTCCTGGGGCAGAGAAAGGGACTAGAGACTCTTACAACATCATCTATATACTCCATTGTGAAGCCAGCTCTCTATACAGACCCTGTCTCTTTGAATCCAGTATAGTGCTCCCTTAATGAGGAAGTTGTCTTATTTCTAGGACCTCAGTGGCTTTCCTTGTCTTTAAGGCTTCACTGGAAAAAATCTACTTCAGGTTTTCCTATGTCCCTCATGGGGGTGGTGGGTCAGTTCTTTTCCTTCTAAATGTTCTTCATACTTAAATCAACTCTCTTTCTATACTTAGCATATTTGCAAAGCAGTGACTTACAGGACAATAACCTGTTTAAGTCAGAAAATACTTTGTTACGCCTTGACCTCAGCATGCCACTTACTTTCTTATTCTTCCTTTGCCTTAGCTGTTCCTTTGCAGTGCAAAGAGGTTGAGTTTCTTTACAGTAAAATAGACCTGAGAACAAAAATATGAGAGGCTTCAAAGGGCTCGTGGGAAAATGGGATTAAAAGATAAAGTGCTTTTTTTTTTCTCCACAAATGTTTTCAAATTCCTTTGTATCTGCAAACAAATACAATGACCCAGTGCATTTCCAGAACACTGTTTAATTAAAAACACCCTGACAGACAGGTAAATATATTTTCAATAACTTCACATATATGAGTGTGTATTGCCTGTATGGTGACCTCTTCAGGGATTTATTGGAGCCAATTCTTATTTCTTTTGACTCTCCTGGGGCAGTTCATAGTCTAAGCCTAATAAACCTTGGTGACTGCTGCCTCTGGTGGTGAGCTTGTCACCTTTGAAAGCTCTTTGGTGACTCAGATACAGTTTTGTTACTTACAACAAATAGCTCACTGCACAGTTCTGACTCATTGTTAATCTCTAGGCGGGGGTTGCTTAGCAACTGAGAAACTGGGAGTGCTCAAGTTCAGACCTCAGGGCCTCTCTTCTCCAGGGGTTTTCTGGGAGCCCTCATGACTCCCTATCACCCCCTAAATCCACATCTCAGAGCCAACCACTCTTTCAGCACACAGATTGAAATTTCCATTTCCCTATAGGGCAGATCTGCTTTACCGCATGCCTCTCAAGTTAACGTACATCATCTGAATATATTACCAACTGTTAAATTGGAATTGTGCGTATTTAAGGTGTTCAGCTTGATGCTTTTTTTTCTTTTTTTTTTTATGAGAGGGAGAGACAGAGACAAAGGTCTTCCTTCTGTTGGTTCACTCCCCAAATGCCTACCACGGCCGGCACTGTGCCGACCTGAAGCCAGGAACCAGGTGCTTCTTCCTGGTCTCTCATGTGGGTGCAGGGGCCCAAGCACTTGGGCCATCCTCCACTGCCCTCCCAGGCCACAGCAGAGGGCTAGACTGGAAGAGGAGCAACAGGGACTAGGACTCAGCATTCATATGGGATGCCAGTGCCGCAGGCAGAGGATTAACCAAGTGAGCCACAGCGCTGGCCCCCAACTTGATGCTTTGATACACAAGTGTGTATACAGTGAACTGATTACTGTAGTCAAGCTAACAAACACATCCTCTTCACATAGCTACTATATTTTTGTGGTGAGAGATGTATTGTCTTATAAAATTTCAAATATACACTAAAATGTCACCCTTATTCTTGGGGCAATTTTTGAATACCCCCAGTGATGCTTTAACCAGGAGTGGGGGACCTTTTTTTTCTGCCAAGGGCCATTTGGATATTCATAATGTCATTGTGAGCCATATAAAATTATTAACTTAAAAATTAGCCTTCTGGGGCCGGTGCTGTGGCATAGAGGGTAAAGTTGCTGCCAGCAGTGCCGGCATCCTGTATGGGTGCTGGTTAGTGTCCTGGCTACTCTACTTCTGATTCAACTCTTTGCTATGGCCTGGGAAAGCAGTAGATCCTTGGGCCTCTGTACCCGCATGAGAGACCCAGAAGAAGTTCCTGTCTCCTGGCTTTGGACTGGTACAACTCCGGCTGTTGCAGCCAACTGGGGAGTGAACCAGCCAATGGAAGACCTCTCTCTCTCTCTCTCTCTCTCTCTCTCTCTTCCTCTCCTCTCTCTGTGTAACTCCGACTTTCAAATGAATAAATAAATCTTTAAAAAGATTAGTCTGCTACAGATTTATGGAATTTTGAGCCTTGCCTGTGGTTGCCTTGGCAGGGCCAGGGCAAATTATCTCATGGGCCAGATGTTACCTTAGTCCTGTTACTGAAATATCTATCTATCTATCTATCTATCTATCTACACACACACACACACACACACACACACACACCAGGTTTTTCCCCAAAATATATACATGTGTTCAATGCCTTTTCCTTTTCCATCTTAGCCTTTTCCACATATCACACACTATGGCCATAACATTTAAAGTTTGAGATACAACAGTAAAACTGGTACACGTTTCTTTTCCTTTCTTCACAGTTTCATGGTTAGAAAGTTCATTGTTACTGTAGATCTTAGCAATGTTTGCATACACTATTTCCTTTTTCTGTAAATTGCATACACTTTATGACTTCTCTTTGGCACACCCACACTGGCAGGATCACTACTCTTATACTTTGTGGTCATTATTAGGTAAAATAAGGGTTACTTGAACACAAGCACTGTGATACTACCACAGTTGATATAAGAACCAAGATGTCTACTTGAGTAACTAACAGGTGGGTGGTATATAGAGTATGCATGTGATGGATAAAGGAATGATTCATGTCCTGGGCAGGACAAAGCAGAATGGCATGAGAGTTCATCATGCTACTTAGAAGAGCATACATTTTAAAATTTATGAATTGCTTATTTCTGAATTTTTCCATTTAATATTTGATTACAGGTAACTGAAGCTACAGAAAGCAAAGCATCAGTTCAGGGGGGGGGTTACTGTAAATTATTACTAACTACAGTCCCAGTGTTTTATGTTAAATTTCCAAAATTTGTACCTGTTGATCATCATCTCCCCATTTCTCTCCTCTTGCTAGCCCTGGACATCACTATCCTACTTTTAGCTTTTATGAATTTGACTTTCTTGTAGATTATACATATAATTGAAACCACGTCATATTTTCAACTCTGTGTCTGGCTTCTTGCACTTGGAATAGTGTCCTCCAGTTTCATCCATGTTGTTGCAAATGGCGGATTTCCTTCTTTTGAAAGACTGAGTAATATTTCATTGTATATATATGTTACCAAATTCTGGTTTTATTTTTCCAACATTTAAATGGAGATAAAAGTTATAATCCACACATCTTTGGGTTTCCCTAAACTGGGAGTATATTAAGATCATAAAAATATAATAATGACACCTCTCTGCTTTCATTAAATTTGCTGCAAATATATTTCTCTTTAAATTCAGTTTTAGTTCAGAGGTTATTGTTCACATGTCTGTGTGTTGGGAAAAATGTCTTTTGTGGTCTTTTGTCTTCTGCCACTCACTTTTTCCCTTCTTGTGCCAGATGTTGGACTTGCAGGTTTTTGGCTTGCAGAAGGATGTCTGATCCTTCTGTCCTTTGCAGAATGGGTGGCCTTTAGTGTTTGTGGAAAATGCCTCAACTCAGTGTGTGTAACAAGTTTGCACATATGGATGCTTTCTGACCCATTTCTTAACAGGTATAGACTAATTAAAAATTTAGGCTTTGGTCTCAAAATTGAGTGATGCTTTATAGTTACTTAGCTTTGGGTTGGTGTCCCATTTACTGAAGTACACTTTCATAATCATGCAATGCTGTGAAAGCAACTGTGTTTTTCATTTTTACCTACTGAACAACATTAATCCCCCACAGCACTGCTCGTATCCGCTTTGCTCAGTTCTCCTGCATCTCACACTGCTTCTCACCTGCCACTCACACCCATCACTAGATTCATCTTTTTATTTTTCTCCCTTTCTTTACTTAGTAGTCTGACATAACCCTCTTTGCTAAGAAAAGGTCTTTGCTTCCATTTATTCTCCAGGTCCTGCCAAATCATGGGCATTCTCACATCCTAAAGAGAATATAATCTTTCCTTTCAAGGGCAAAGGGTGGAACATGGGAGTTGACCCTACATTGACAGAATCATCTTGAGTGGGCTGGAGGGAGGAGAATGTGGCCGTGCCTGCATGCTTAAGTTTTGCTTAGCCTGTCTCAGAGATCGCTTCAGTGTAAAACAATCAACAATAGAGGTTATAAGCAGTCCTGGAGTAAAAACTTCATCCTTCATTTTCCCACCACATATGTGCCTCAAACTCTAAGAAACTTGCTTAACATCTTTAAATTTCAATTTTCTCACCTGTAAAATGGGCTTTGGAGAAGACAAATGAGTCAATTCATGTAAAGTGCTCAGTAAATATTAACTGGGATATTTTTGGTTAATGTCTTCTCTCTATATATTGTGCTAATTCTGGTCTGGTTGTATGGAGGAGGGTGCTTTGCCAGGGGATGCAGTATAGATCCTGCTGCTCTTTTGTTTTTCCCCTTCCTTGGACATGCCTGGGCTTCTGTGTCCTGCACTTGCTCCTTTCAGGATGTGCTATCTTCAGGACCCTTCAGCAGCGACCATGCCTGGGAGTAGGTACCGCAGACCCCCTGACAGGGCTGGGCCTGTGGCAAATACACAACTCGCTCTACTATTTTGAGACTTCTTGCCCCAAGTAGGAAAACAATGCCTTGGGATTCCTGAATCTGAAATTCTTGCTCTAGTTCCATACAGATTTTGCTTGCAAATCACTTTTCTTTGGGCCTCAGTTTCCCAGTCTACAAATGAGTGTATAGGAAAAGAACATTTATAGTCTTCTCCCTTTTAAACAATTATGATTTTCATTGTTATGGGAGACAACGGACATTGATTCCATTCCTAGGAATGTTGTTACAATGCCTTTTGTAGGTGAGCAGACCCCTGGGGCTGGATATTAGTCACTCTGCACAGACTTGCAGAGTGAAGTTCCCTTAATCCCCAGCACATCATCAGAGGAATTGTTCTATGCATACATTTATGATCTATGAATCATGAACCCAGCTGCGATAACTGAAGACAACCCAGGAAGTTTTTATTAAGTGAGGAATAAAAAGTAATTTGGTGCAAAGCACTTTTTTTCCTGCTCCAATATTTCTCAGCCTTTGTCAGCTCCATTGGGCAAATAATGTGCACTGACTCCTGCCTGCAGCTCACTGGCCTCAGTGCTTTCACTTTGTCATGGCCACTGAGTGCCGGCCACTGGCGGCTCCTCATTGTGCCTTTGATTGTTACTGTGCCAGGATTGAATAATGCACAAGGAGAATGTTCTTTCTCCTGCAAATGGTCACAAATGGCCTGCCATCTTATAATAATATATGTGAACTTTCTCATAATGGTCAGAAAAGGTGGTTTGAATACTGCAATCAATACCTTGTTGGTTTGTGGCATTTTGTTCTGTTAGAATCGTTTTTCCAGAGGACATCCTCAAATTCCCAAAATGAATTCTCTACTTCTCCTTCCTACTCAAAGCCCATCCATAATTTTCCCTGACAACTCCAATCTATCTACTTAGATGACACCAAACTTCTATTACTCCTAATATTACATGATTTTATTTATTATTTTGTCTGTATGTCACATTTTTTCTAAGCTAGAATATCAACTCTCTAAGTAGAATAATATCTTCTATCTCTTTGTACTGGGTAGATGATTGACAGTCAATGTGGTCAATACACAGACCTCCTAGTTTACAGATGAACTTAACAATGCACTGGGTGGGTAGATAGAAAATCTCCTTATATAATATGTTAGATTTTGTTGCACAATCAATTACTTCAAAAATCTGAGTACTTTATAATAATGAGCACTTGTTTTTCCTCTCACAAGTTTGTAGGTGTAGTGAGTTTGGCTGATTGAGGCTTAGTCTTGCTGGGCCAGGTGGGTTGTTAAGCTTCTGTCTGGATTGAGGTCTTCTCTCTCTGTTTTCACTCTGGAGCTGCATTTTAAAGGGGTAGATAATCTTCATTCACAGATATCACTGGTTCATAGTCTTCACCCATGAATACTCCGTAGGTTAAAGCAATTTACGTGGTTCAGCTGATATAAATGATGCAGGGGAATTACTCCTCCCACTGTGGCAGGCCCTGCAAAGTTCACTATTACAAGGAAGAAATGAAGTGAGAGCAAAAACCAAACCATCACAGTTGGTTGTTATTGTCGTTTGAACTGGACAAGACCCTGGAAGATGATCCATTCCAGCTGGCTGCCTTCTGGTGTACAGCACGTAAAACCTGTTGCTATGAATGTAGCCCAAGGTCCAGCAGAATTAGCATCACCAGGTGTGTCCAGAACTTCCTAGAAATGCAAAATTTCAGGCCCACCTTAGTCTTGCTGAGTCAGTCTTCACTTTAATAAAATGATCAAGTGATTCATATATACACACTGAAATTTAAACTTTCTAAAACTGCATTTTCATAATTTGCTCCATGAAAGACTACTAAGCATTTTATAGGGGGAAATGCTTCTATGATTAAATAAATTTGGGGTATTCAAGGATTTCCCAAAGCTTTCAGCATATTAATATACACAGCAGATTTCTGGGATGAGGGGTTATATTCATTTGCTAGGACTTCCATAGCAAATGGCCATAAACTGTGCTGATTAAGACAATTTAGATTTATTCCCTTACAGTTACAGAGCCTAGGAGTCTAAAGTTAAGGAACTGGTAGGGTTGGTTCTTTCTGGAGTCTCAGAAACACCATGTATTTTGTGCCTTTCTCCTAGCTTCTGTTGGTTGCTGGCAATCTTCAGCATTTCTAAGCTTGGAGTTGCATCAATCCAATATTTCTCTCTCAGTATATATGAACTTACTATGAATACCTCTCAATGTCCTTTTCATTTTAGGAGCACCAGTCATTGAATTTAGGGCTCATCCTAGTCATCTCTGAGCTCATCTTTTTTTTTTTTTTTTTTTTGACAGGCAGAGTGGACAGTGAGAGAGAGACAGAGAGAAAGGTTTTCCTTTGCCATTGGTTCATCCCCCAGTGGCTGCTGCAGCTGGCACACTGTGGCCTGCTCACCGCGCTGATCCCAAGCTAGGAGCCAGGTGCTTCTCCTGGTCTCCCATGGGGGTGCAGGGCCCAAGGACTTGGGCCATCCTCCACTGCACTTCCGGGCCACAGCAGAGAGCTGGACAGGAAGAGGAGCGACCAGGACAGAATCCGGCGCCCTGATCGGGACTAGAACCCGGGGTGCCAGCGCCGCAGGCAGAGGATTAGCCTATTGAGCCGCGGTGCCGGCCTCTGAGCTCATCTTAATATTGCTATTATCTACAAAGTTCCTATCTTAAAATAAGGACACATTCTGAGTTTCCAGGTAGACATGAATTTTGGGGAACATTATTAATCCCACTACAGAGGAGAAGGGTTGGGTATGGAAGGTAGCATTCTACAAACACCATTGGTCAGGGAGTCCTTCACAGAAGAACTTATTGCACAGACTTGGGGAGATGAGAATTGCAACCACCCAAAACCTATGGTTGTTGAATTTCCTGAAAGTTCTATAAGAATGAAACTTTAGGAGATTATTTTGTAGCCCCTCCAAAACGTTCCTAAATCTCATATGTTCAAATATCAGGTGGAAACTTGTAGCCTAATGCTAACTCTGACATATCAAGACATCGGCATTGACAGGAAGCTTCCTTTTTGGATAGGATCTTTTATGATTTTGTATTTGACATGATTGATGATTTTGTAAAAATTATCCGTTCTTAATTTTGTGTTATAAATGTATAGTTGAGATGATTTTATATTTGGGATGACTGATGGTAATTTTATAAAAAAATTGCTAATTCTCCATTTTTTTTCTTTTGTGTGAAAATTTAAATAATCAAATTTATAACTCACCCAAGAGATGTAGAATATTTAATATGAATAAAATTTGTAGAATTAGAGAGGCAAGTTTAACTGTCTAGCTTCTATTTTTTTTAAACATAACAGATGACTGGTTCTCAAATCAGACACACCATGTGCCTGGAGCACAAAGGTACAGTGCTTGGGAAATATTTAAAGTCTTTCTGAATCATTCTTTTTGAATTATGTACTGTCTGGGGAATACAAGGTTTATTCTACTTAGCTATAACTAACCATATGTGCATTCTTTCAATTTTAGCAAAAATTTTTACTGATATAATCGTAGATTCACATGTAGTTTTAAGTAACAAAGCAGAGAGATCCCATGTAACCTTTACTCAGTTTCTCCTAAATGTAACATTTTTTCAAAAGAAAAACAACTATTGTAAGAGTGTCAGAACCAATATATTGATCTTGATATAGTCCACCAATCTTATTAAGGTTTCTCCAGTGTTTCTTGTTCTCATTTGTGTGTGTATTCAGCTTTATGAAACTATATCATATAGGTCTGTGTGTTAATCATGACAGCTCTATCACCACAAGGAACCCCAATGTTGCTCCTTTTGTACATGCATTTTGAATTTCAATTGTCCCAACAAACCTTCCTGAGTCATCTATACTCATGCAACCCTGGAAATCAGTTCTACTTAGAATGAATGGTGTCCCCTGTGAATTGGCAGCTGGGAGTGCCAGTCAGCAGATGAGCAACACTGCAAGGTCAAACTGGGTAGCCATGGAGCAAATCCATGCCCTTGGCCTCCTTAGCATAGGCACTAACTAACTGAGCTAACTGGCCAGAGATAAGGACTTCATTTCAAATAACAAATTAACAGTTTCCCATAACTCCATTAATGCATGGCTGTGATCCCATGAAATTGCATCTCTGACAAACTGGCTGCACTAAAATTTACTCTATGTAAAATGATTGTGCTAATTACTTTCTCTTTATGCTTTTATAATCGGCTGGCTGGCAATAACATTTGCAATATAGTCATGCACTAATGAGAAAAGCCATCCAATCTCATGCTACAGGTCATTAGTAAATGGCTTCAGGGGTCAAAGGGTAATTTCCCCCTTTGGTGTAGTTAGAGAGACTGGTGGAGCAAATGCATTTTTTTAAGCTTCAGGTGTTAACTAAATCTAGAAATTGATGGAGGAGAGTTTGTTAAGTGTGGGAGCAATTTAACTTTTTTTTTTTTTAATTTTATTTATTTATTTGTGAAGCAAAGAAGCATACACAGAAATAAAAGGGCAGGAGAGAAAAAGTGAGAGAATGAGAGAGAATGTTCATCCAGTAGGCATTCTGCAAATGCTCACAACATCTGGGGTCAGGCTGAAGCTAAAGCTAGGATCTAAGAACTCAATCCGGGTCTCCCACGTGGATGGCAGGAACTCAATTGCATTGACAAGAAGCTGGAGTCAAGAGCTGGAGCAAGGAATCAAACTCAGGTACTCCAACAAGGTGCTCCAGTGTCTTAACCATTAGTCCAAATATTTGTTCCCTGGGGGACCTTTTGTAAGCATACTAAACCTTTCCCTCTTTAAAAGTGGGTCTCAGAAATATTAAGAAATATCTCTTATCTGTTCTCCATAACTCTTTCCTTTCTTCATCTTCCTCTCATAGCATCCACATACATGCAAGCCTGTGCAAAGTGCTAGCTTGCCTATTATATGCTGATGCTTCTCTACAGAGGTGGTATTATGCAGACATCATTTCACAACTTTGTTGGGGCAATTGTTTGGACTACACAATAAAAGTAATTTAGAGCCAGGGATATCAGACATCTAATAAGGCATAGAGCAGTGTTGCACAATAATGAATTGGACCCCATTCCACTAGTCTTTCATTGGTCCTATCAGTCATTCACGTACATAAAGGAACAATCTGGTTACACTGTACCAAGCACAGAACCTAACCTCATTGTACTAATGAAAGCAAAGCATTTTTGTCTGGCTTAAATAGACATTGACATTTCCAGAATTGGAGAAGCTGTATAAATCACACAAAATACTGCATTTTGTCTTGTTTTGGAATTCGAATTGTTCAGTGTTTTTAAAAACTCAAATCATAGTGGCAATGGTCCTTGAAGAATTTAATTTGCTAACATAGCACATTCGTGTTGGTCAGCATTTGGAGCTGCCACCTGCACAGTGATTCTGGGTATGGGTGATGACCATGTCATTCCATCTTCTGTTTAGTTGTGCCTGAGTGGTGGCATTTTGAAATACATGCATTCTTACTCAAAGTTACTTTTTAAATTTCTTTTAACTCCTAAAAGTACAGGAAAGGTGTATAGATAAATTATGTTACCATTACATTTTGTTTCAGAATAATAAAATGAATTTAAAAAATATATAATATTTTTATTCCTGTGTAACTATTACTTAGCACCTTTCATCAACCATTTCCCCCTGCCTCCTCTCCACTGGTGTTTTTTCACATAGGAGGGTGGATATAAATAATGACAATGTGCTGTATAAATTTCTTAAAAAAGTTAGAAGAAAGGATTTTGAATGTTTTCACCATAAATGATAAGTACTTGAAGGGATAGATAGGTTTCTCTTAATTTGGTTTTTAAAAGAGATTTGTTTTATTCATTTATAAGGCAGAGCTATGGAGAGAAAGGGAGAAAGAGAGAGAGAGAGAGAGAGAGAGAGAGAGAGAGAGAGAGAGAGAATTTTCCATCTGCTGGTTCCCTCCCCCAATGGATTCAATGGCCAGGGCTGGGCCAGGCAGAAGCCAGGATTCAGGAGCCAGGAGCTTCTTCCAGGTCCTCTCACATTAAGGGCAGGGGCCCAAGGACTTGGGTCATCTTCTGCTGCTTTCTCAGGTGCATTAGCAGGCAGCAGCCAGTACTAGAACTAGCACCCATATGGGATGCCAGCATAGAAGATGGCAGCTTTACTGCTACACCACAATGCTAGCCCCTAATTTGATCTTTACCCTGTGTATACATTTATTGAGACATCACATGGCATACTAACAATATGAAATACTTTAATGTCAGTTAAAAATAAGAATATTTTGAAGTTTCAACAATAAAAGTATGTAATATTTAAGAAAGTGTTGGATTTCCTAAACATGAGATCTACTGCTTTAGAGAGAACATATGGATAATAACAATAACAATAACAATGACCTCCTCTTCACCCAGTCCTTCCCATTTGGCCTTATTCCAGAAGTTGCCACACTGGTTCTTCAGCTTCTAGATTCATCTACTTTCAACACATCTTCCCCAAGTTTTATCTTTAAAAAATATTTATTTTACTTGGAAAGCAGAGAAACACACCTAGGTAGGCAGAGAGGAAGGGGAGGGAGAGAAGAGAGGGAGAGAGGGAGGGAGAAATCTCTCACATGTACATATATAGTTGGGAGAATGAGTAGGTACAGGCAGAGGAATGAGAGGTAAAGTGTGGCGGCTGGCCAGGGCGGGATGTTTGAAAGTGTTTAGGCTAAAGTTTGGAACTTCATCTAAATTCTTACTTTTTTTTCACCATGGTCCCCTTGGGAAGTCTAATGAAGCTTATGGACCATTTTCAAGGAAATGCTCTTGTTATATAAAATTATAAGACATAAAATTACAATGCAACTCAATTAGACTACCATACAATTCTATATAAGTGAAGATGCTAGGTTCAGAACAACTGAAGATGATGAAGTGACAAGAAACATGGTGTTGACATGATCAAATTCTCATCTCAGAAAGAGCACTCAATCCTGGGATGTTAGGAGGCAGACATTAGCCAAGAGGTTAGGCTACCTCTTGGGACACCTTCATTCCATGTTGGAGTACCTGGGCTCAAGTTGCAGCTCTGCTCCTGCTTCCAGCTTCCTGTTTCTTTCTGAGATGAAAATACAGATTTGAGTATTACTAGATCATATTCTCCATCCTTGTGCACACATTGATAGAGCTTTTGTAATTCTTTCCTGATTGCCCTTACCTATCGCAAGTGCCATTCACTAGAGTGACAGTCTTTGGGAAAGTGTTTTTCTATGCATTCTGCCCTGGGTACAGATTTCAAATGAGCTGTAATCTCATTTTCTATAACCATTGACTTTTATTTGTTTCCCCAATAAATATTAACCTCTTTGAGATCAGAGTTCATGTTTTCTGATTCCTGAATCCTCTGTACCTAGCAAAGTGCCTGACATGTAATAGATGCATGATAAATGGAGGAAAAATGACTACGTAAAGACATGAATTTAAGATAAGGTGCTAAGTGACACAAAGTAGACAAGGGGAGGGAGCTTGAGATGGAATATCAACAGACCATAGGAAAGCACAGGAATGCCTTTGCTGCTTGGTAATGACAGACATTGCTAAACATTAAGTTCGTGCATTTATGTCTCCTGGTATTATGATAATTTATTCCATCACCACTATCCTCTCTCCTAAGGTTGAAAGTGTTCTCTGTTACACAAGGGAAGGGCAAAAGGGATAGAGGAAAGAAACAGATTTCAGAGAGATGATTAAGGGAATATGGAAATGTTTGTATGATTCCTAAATAGTTGATAATGTTTCAAAGCCACAGAATCCATGGAGAAAGGTGGATTGATATTAACAATCAGGAAAGAAATATGGACTAACATCTACATGGATGTGAGACAAAGAACAGTATGCATTAATTCAGGCATTCAGAAGCAGAGAGAGAGAGAGAGAGAGAGAGAGAGACAGACAGACAGAGGATGGGAAGATCCATGAGTTCACAAAAGCTTAAGGGAAGGCCTGCGAGTCCATTCAGTCTTGGAATTGAGGTTTGAGTCAATATTAACAGATCTGAAAAGAGACAGGTAACCTGTTTGACATCTGAGATATGCAATAAAAGATAGACTTACCATAACGTTCTTCAAAATTCAATGTAAGAAGTAATGAATTGAAGCTGCTTTGGCACTTGTCCTCAAAGTTTGCTCAAAGGTTTTCATGGTTGATGTCTGTTAAAGAGAAACTCATCAAGAAGGCTAGTTCCTCACTGTGCTAGTCAGGGTAAGGCTGTTCTCATAAAAGGCTCAACAATAATTCAATAGCTTAAAAAACATAGACAATGATTTACTTCTCACAATACAGTCCTAGGCAGTTCCTTTCCAGAGATTATTCTGAGAAGGAATTCATGGACTTCTTTTCATCTTACTCCTCTTATGTTCCTTAGTTCAGGGCACCTCAAGCTTTAATTTGCTTGTGGGTCATGTTTGAAGCTTGTTAAATGTGGTTTCTGGCTCTGGAATGGGGTCTATAATTCTGCATCTCTGATAAAGTCTCAGAGTAGTGAGTGAGAAAGCATTGCCCTCTTTACTTGATTGAACTTTGGTCTTGGAGCTTACACAACAATCACAATGTGGGAGAGATCACAGGCAAGTTTTCCTGGACCAAGCCAGCAAGAGGCACATCACACTTCTGCTCATGTTTCACCTGAAAGAAGTTAATCATATGGCCACACCTGGAGAAAGGGATCCTTGAAAATGTAGACACTAGGTAGGCAGCCATGGTCCCAAGACATACTTTGTGGCTCTGGAAGAAAGGGAAAATGGATATTAGTGTAGTATTAGCAGAGTGTATGACATTGTCTTTGCTGGATACTTCCTGGTAGCCAGTTCTGGGAATCATTGCATGGAGAAACCAGGCTCTATGCTATCAACTATGGTGTTATAATATGCTGGTCACTAATAATTGATATAATTAATAGAACATGAGAATATTCAAGTTTGAGAGCACACTTAAATTTGTGTATGTAAGCTCAAGTTTTTCTTACAATATCATTATCACATGCTAATATACCTCCCGAGTATATAGAAGGAAAATGGGTGGAGTTAGTGCTGGTAAGTTAGTGCTGGTAAGTCAGTTATTTTATGTATTAATTTGATTAGGCTAAAAACTGTCCAGATATCTGGTAAAACTTTTCTTCTTGATGAATTTGTGAGAGTATTTCTGAAGGAGATTGGTGTTTGAAGTGGGAAATGGAGTAAAGAAGATCTATCCTCACCAAGTGGGTAGGTGTCCTGTAATTCTTTGAGGATCCAAATAGAACAAAAAGATGGATAAAGAGCAAATGCTCTCTTTCTTCTTGAGCTGGAACATTCACCTTCTCCTGCCTTTGGACATCTGAGCTGCTAGATCTCAAGATTCAAAGGACTTTGACCTTGACTTTTTAGGTCTTTGACCTTGAATTGAATTATACTACTGGGTTTCCTGGGTCTCCAACCTGTAGAAAGCTTATTATGGGGCCTCTTGTCCATAATCATGTTGGCCAATTCCCATTATAAATATCCTTTAATATTTCTCTGTATACCTTGCTGGTTCTGTTTCTCTGAAGAATCATGACTGATATATATCCAGAAAAACCCTATATGAGCTTCACTCACTCATTTGACAAATATTTGAACACTTAATATTTGAAATCACTGTACTTGGTGCTGGGAATATAGTGTTGAACAAATAGGTGTAGGAGGCAGTCTTGAAGAGTAGTGGAGAGTGCTACTCTGAGTTCAAATTCCATCACTGACCTTGGGCAAATTAGTTAACATTTACTCCTCAGCATCCTCACCTATAAAATGGTCTAACCATTCTATCTTCCAGTTTATTATAAGGATTCCCTGAGATAATGTATTTGTCACTATTATTATGACTATCTTCAGGGAGCTTACACTTTAGCATTCTTCATCATGTGCAGAGAATAAATGGAGATCTTGGCTGTAGGGTTTGTAAGTACATGAACCCAAGAAACTATGTTTCTCCCTGACAGTAAATAGTGAGGGTCAGCTGGCTCTGGCCTGGGATCCACTTGCTTCCTATTATTTATGTTAGGAAGAAACGGTTTCTTTAGTAGGAACAGACTATATTTAACTAACAGCTTTCAACTTTTTTCTTGGATGAGGTATAAACTTTTTGTCAACGTTCCCACATCATCTAAATTTCATTTCTGATATTGGTTACTCTGTTAAGCATGTAGTGAGCTTACCAGTAGTTGGTGCCCTTTTATTTCCCCTCTACTCTGGAAGAATTTCTGCTTACTCACAGGAATAAAGTGATTCTAACTTGCAGATGTTTTCATACCCATTTGAGCTCAAGGCCTTTCTCAAGACGGCAGAGCTCATACTTAGAATTCTCTATGACACACCCTTCTGTAGTATGAACCTAGTGATTTGGAATTCTATTTTGGATTACAGTTGCAAAATAAGGTATATTATCATTATAAGTAGCTCTTAAATGGAGCACCTCAAAGCTATGTGTCAATGTCATGAATGACAATTTTTTGATTCTTTTTCTTTTTTGAAAAACTTAGCTAGAAAATAAGAAGATGAATGACAAGGGAGTTTGGGAATGTGTTTAACTGTTGGACAATTTTTTTTATTGTTTGTTTATTCTTGTGACAATCTGGTGGGATCCTTGGAGTCTTTCCTCAGAAGTATATACATATGCAGTGACAGACATAACTGTATAGAAAATCCCAGTTGTTTTACAGATCTCTTTAAGTTCATGGACTCCAGGCCAAGAAAATATCAAAATGGAGTATTTTTTGAAATATAGAGTAATGGAAACATATTATATTTTGAGCCCATATGTCAAAGATTTTATTTTAAACAAGATGAGTCAACACAGATTTTATTGAAGGAATGTCAACATTTATTTGTTTCAGTCAAATTTTTAAATAATTCTTCAAAGCACACCTTTATTGAGTGAGCCCCATTAGATATAATTCTGTCATTTAAAATTTCTCTCTCTCTTTCTAGAGAGATTGAAAGGGGGAAGCAGGAATGGAAGTATCATATTTTTAGAATTTTATCTGTGGACTATGGTGAATCTCTTCTCTTTGTATTAATATTACATTAACATGAGAAAAAATAAAATTTCTTCTTACTTACTTAACAACTAAGGCCAATCACTCTTGCTACAGAAAATCACACATGGTAACATTGCTAGATCCATTAGTAAGTGTATTATTTGGCTCACTTCCTTGCAATACCCTGTTGCATTTCCTGGATGATCTTCCTGTTATCCAGGCATTTAATCCAGTGGCAAATCTCCTTTGCTCAGGTTGACATTCAGAGGTCTATAAATTTGGGAAGTTGGATAACCTATCGAAATTTTTCTTTTATGTATATTTATCTCTACATTTACAAATATGAACAATACCTTGGTTTCTTGTGACTTAGAAGGAGGGTGTTTTTTCCCTTGGGTTTTGTACTCTGAAAGCCAGAGCAAAGGAGTGGTGTTAGAGTTGTAGGAGATATTCAACCAAGAGCTACAGAGTTCTGCAGTCTTGATCCCTGTGGACACTTCCTTTTCAGTACTTGGGGATGAGACAAGTGCTTGGAAGCTGAGGAGGGGTGAGAAAGCAAGGAGGATCCTGTGTGTCCAGCCAGAACAAGTTTAGGACCTCCATTATCTACCCCACCAGAGCTGGACTTTAAAGGACTATATGCAGAAATTCTTGGGATGCAAAAGCAAGTCTTTCAGGGATGTTTTCGTCATGCCTGGGGTATTCACTGGGAGGAAGAGTTTAAATAATGGTCGTGTTGAATTCTTACCATAGAGTGAGGTGTGAGTCAGAATCAAACCTACTGTAATTTCAAGAAAATAAAGTTCCTTGGCACATTTAGCACAGTTTGTGGGTAAGGTTCACACACATACAGAACCAAGGCAAGGCCTGCATTCCTGGAGCTAATGGTGAGGAGGGAGAAGTAGGCAGAGGAAGGAGGAGAGGAAGGAATAAAAAACCAGGGAAATTCAGAAGCAGGGGAACGTTTTGCTGGAGGAATTACAAAAAGTCTTACAGAAGAAGTGGTTTCTGACCACACCTTGGAGGATTGGTACAACCTAGATATGCAGAATGAGGACATCTTTCCAAATGTAGAGATGAGACATTTTGAAGGATAACAGAGTAAACTGTGAATTGCAGCAAGAAGACCAGTGGGAATAATCCTTGGAAAGATTGACCGGGGCTATCCTAAAGACTCTTAGAGGTGACAGAAAGCTCTAATGGAAAGACAGATAGGGGATCAATATCTTGCAGTTTGTACAGCCTTGTGTAAATTTCTTAAGCTCTTTTAGTCTCATTTTTCTTATTCATGGAATGGAGATATAATACATTGCAGGGTTATTCTTAGAATTAGAAAAGCAGCTGCTACTGCTCTGCTGATGGCAATGGTGATGATGGTGATAGTTGTCATTTTTTTAAGGACAAAAGTATCTGTGTCTTGCACGTACTGATGCTCAATAAAAGTGACTGTTGTTGATATTATTATTTTTACTGTCACTCAGTTATTAAGAGTGCTATATTAGAGTGTGAAAAGTCTGCAGTACACCCTCTAATAGCAGTATACTGATGTTCATCCAAATATTTTACTTCTTCCCTAACAAGCACGAGTCTTTGAAATTAGACACTGAAATTAGGAGAGATTTCTTTTTGTTAAGATTTATTTATTTTATTTGAAAGGCAGAAGTACAGAAAGGCTAATGTAGGGTAGAGAGAGAGAGAGGGGCAGAGATAGAGATAGAGAGAGAGTCTTTCACCTGCTGGTTCACTCCCTAGATGGCCGTAATGGAAGGAGCTGCACCAATTTGAAGCCAGGAGCCAGGATCTTCCTCCAGGTCTCCCACACAGGTGTAGGGGACTAAGGCCCTGGACCATCCTCCACTGCTTTCCCAGGCCATAGCAGAGAGCTGGATTGGAAGTGGTGCAGCCAAGACTTGAACTGGCACCCATATGGGATGCCAGCACTTAAGGCGGTGGCTTTACCCACTACACCATAGCACCAGCCCCAGAGAGTTTTCTTAATATAATACAACCTGTTCTCACTGATGTCTTTTGGCTACAGTTTGTCAATGCAGATGGAAAACACAGCATAGAGCAATTTTCTTGAAAAGAGATAATTGGCTTCTCCCTTTAGCTTAATCCAGGTCAACTATGATGATTCCCTAAAGCCTTGCCCTTTTACAAATTCATGGAAATTCAGGGGCTGGTACTGTGGTGTAGCGGGTAAAGCTACTGCCTGCAGTGCCGCCATCCCATATGGGCGCCGGTTTGAGTCCTGGCTGCTTCACTTCTGATCCAGCTCTCTGCTATGGTCCGGGAAAGCAAAAGAAGGTGGCCCAAGTCCTTGGGCCCATGCACCCACATCAAGGCTTGCAGGAAGCTCCTGGCTCCTGGCTTTGGATGGGCGCAGCTTTGGTCATTGTGGCCAATTGGGAGTGAATCAGCAGATGGAAGACCTCTCTTTCTCTTTGCCTCTTCTCTCGCTGTGTAACTCTGGATCACTAGGCTAATCCTCTGCCTTGCGGCGCCAGCACACCGGGTTCTAGTCCCGGTCGGGGCGCCGGATTCTGTCCCAGTTGCCCCTCTTCCAGGCCAGCTCTCTGCTGTGGCCAGGGAGTGCAGTGGAGGATGGCCCAAGTGCTTGGGCCCTGCACCCCATGGGAGACCAGGATAAGTACCTGGCTCTTGCCATTGGATCAGCGCGGTGCGCCGGCCATAGCACGCCAGCCGCGGTGACCATTGGAGGGTGAACCAAAGGCAAAGGAAGACTTTAAAAAAAAAATAAAAAAAAATAAATAAAATCTTAAAAAAGTCATGGAAATTAATAGTCTCTTCCTGCCTCACATACACATTTAGAAATTTTACCTCTTTGTGTTTCTATTGCATCAAGTGCATTTTTTTTTGACAGGCAGAGTTAGACAGTGAGAGAGAGAGACAGAGAGAAAGGTCTTCCTTTCTGTTGGTTCACCCCCCAATTGGCTGCCACGGCTGGTGCGCTGTGCCGATCCAAAGCCAGGATCCAGGTGCTTCCTCCTGGTCTCCCATGCGGGTACAGGGCCCAGGCACTTGGGCCATCCTCCACTGCCTTCCCGGGTCACAGCAGAGAGCTAGACTGGAAGAGGAGCAACCGGGACAGAATCCAGTGCCCCAACCGGGACTAGAACCCCGGGGTGCCAGCGCCGCAGGCGGAGGATTAGCCTAGTGAGCAGTGGCACCGGCCTCAAGTCCATTCTTTAAGAAGTTCTTGTAACTTCAGAATCCATTAGTTTTATCATTTATCTTTCTTTCTCTTCAACTATAGATCTAGTTTGCTTCTTTTTTTTTTTTTTGTTAAATTGATCTGACTCTAGCAAACAACTGAATATGAGTCCCATATCACAAGGAGGATTGCTATTAATCCAGACCAAAAAAATAAGAACAGTATTATTCACAGACTGCTCACTATATAATAGGCTTATGATAACTGGACACTTTCCATGTGCCAGCTTGCACAATTACAGCACTCTGAAGTAGTTATGGCTATTATCTTTATCTTAAGGATTTTAGAGAAACTGAGGCACCAGGTAGTTACAGTTAGGAGGTGGAGAATCAGGACTCAGATCCAGGAGTCCTGACTCTGGAGCCCTCGTTCTTACATCATGCTACATCTCTGTAGTTTGCATATGTTATTTTGCCAAAAGGATGCACAAGCATCTCTTCAAGTTACCCTAACACACATTCTTCAAGATAATCTGTGAAGCAACTTGTGTAAGTTGGTTATCTCTCTCTATGTGCCCTGCCTTCTTTTCATCGATATTATAGACTCTGTAATGAATTCATAGATAATCAGCCATGTCATTAAAATCTCAAAAGAATCATAATATAGTTGAGGCAACTGTTGTTAACTTTCATGACATAATTATAGGATTATAGAATTCCAAGTATGTAGTTGAGTGCTAAATTATCTGGTACAGCTCAAATCTGAATGAACTAGAGAAAGGGGGTCAGTGTGGCTTGGAGGAAGCAGAGAATGTTTTGGAGATCTGGGCCTTGCAGCATGAGTAGGGATAGTACAGTAAAAGGGAAGGAGAGTGATAAGCAGGCACTAAGTTGAGTCTGTGATTGATAAATTAATAATCTGAAGAGTTTTTGCTGAGAAAATTTGATAGCAGTTAACTCACCACGCAAATGTACTGGTGAGAACTACTTCTTTGAAACTAATTTTCACAGTATTTTAAAATAACAACAAGGCTTTCAAATTAGAGATATAGAAATTATAGAAATAGAATTTAGGAAGACAGATTTTTATGGGAAAGTATTATTCACAGGGAGTTAAAAGCTTTTATGCTTTATAGACATTCTTCGAGTTTGAGCAAATCTAGTGCTTCATTTATAGCCTGATTCATTTATGCATTGCTGAGAGATTCTGCAAATGTAACCTCAATTCTGCCCTTTCCTGAACTCCGAGAATGCCCAAGGCTGTATTTGCTCATAAAGGTGAATTTCTTTTTGAAGAGCAGTTTGATTTAATTTTTGTTTTTCATGAAGCCTATTATGGTGCATGCAAAATTTTCAGGCATCCAGGGCTCTGTTTTCCTCTTCTGTAATGAGGAAACTGTGGATTCATGAGCGTTTCCTCCAGTGCCTGATTTCCAATCATAATCATGCTTCGGAAGGAAAAAAGCAGTCACCAGTGGAAACAAAGTCTCTTTTAACAAGTTTTTTTTTTTTATTAACCAATTTTTATCATTTGTTCCAGTGATCTCTCATGATCCACATATACTTATGAATCATCTGGCACCACTTTTAATGCCCCACTTTTGCTGAGTTCAGAATCGCAGAGGTTCTTGGAAACTTTCTAGAGCAATCACTTTATTTCACTGGTGTGACTCTGGGTCTGGGAGAGGTGGGTCGTGCCTGGTTGCTCACAGCAAGTTATTTCAGAGGAGGACGCGTCTCTGATCACCAGCTCGGTTTTTACCCTGCTCTCTGTTTTGGGCTCCTGGTAAGATTATGCTCTAATGATTTTGGATGGATTAATGACCAGAAGATAATTGGAGACTTCCAAAGAAGGGGAACAGCTGGGGAGACTGCACAATCAGATTTCTTTGATTCTTCCCCAAATCAAGCATTTACTCCTCCTCTTGTTTAGTTCTTGAGGGAGACATAGAGGCAAGTTTGTTTTTTTTTTTTTTTTTTTTTTTTTTTTTTTTTTTTTTTTTTTGACAAGCAGAGTGGACAGTGAGAGAGAGAGACAGAGAGAAAGGTCTTCCTTTGCCGTTGGTTCACCCTCCAATGGCTGCCGCGGATGGCGCACCGCACTGATCTGATGGCAGGAGCCAGGTGCTTCTCCTGGTCTCCCATGGGGTGCAGGGCCCAAGCACTTGGGCCATCCTCCACTGCACTCCCGGGCCACAGCAGAGAGCTGGCCTGGAAGAGGGGCAACCGGGACAGAATCAGGCACCTGGACCGGGACTAGAACCCGGTGTGCCGGCGCCGCAAGGTGGAGGATTAGCCTAGTGAGCCGCGGCGCCGGCCTTGGGAGACATAGAGGCAAGTTAAGGACATATGGTAATGGATTTATGTACAATGATATATTAAACACATTCTGAGCTTGGACTCTATTCTCAGCCCACTAGTAGGTGTTATGAGTGATGCTGAAGGACAAGCCATGGTCCTGACTCAAAAGGATGGTATGATGTATTTTGGGAGGCACAATTAAGCAACATCAAGAAAAATATATAATCGGAGTTTGGATGATATAGTGTGATTGCTACAGAAGTTGAGAGGGAAGATCAGTGTGGTTGAGACTAGAGATATCTTGCAAAGTCTTTGTGGTAGAAGTGGGACTTGAGTTACATCATGTGATAATTATGTAAAGAGAATACTAAGATTTTCCAGAATAGCTTTGATTATTTTTAACTAAATTTCTTTAATTGTAAAACCAAATGTGATTCAATTTTTTTCTTTTTCTCTTTTTTTTAATAGGCAGAGTTAGACAGTGATAGAGACAGAGAGAAAGGTCTTCCTTTTCTGTTGGTTCACCCCCAAAATGGCTGCCACGGTTGGTGTATTGCAGCAGGCACGCTGCACGGATCCGAAGCCAGGAGCCAGGTGCTTCCTCCTGGTCTCCCATGCGGGTGCAGGGCCCAAGCACTTGGGCCATCCTCCACTGCACTCCCGGGCCACAGCAGAGAGCTGGACTGGAAGAGGAGCAACCTGGACAGAATCCGGCACCTCGACCGGGACTAGAACCTGGGGTGCCAGTGCCGCAGGTGGAGGATTAGCCTAGTGAGCCATGGCGCAGGCCAAATTTTTAATGTGACTTCAGACCTATTACATATGTCTGAAAAAAAAAAAAAAGCAATCCTTTGTGAGAACAAAAGACATTTTATTTTGCATAAAGGGTATAGTTGTTACCTGATTGTCTGTATTCACCAATTTCTAATTCTAATTATTTTACATTTTTACAACATTTTACAGTATGCAATGAGATTTCTCAATTACATTTTACTTGGTCATAAAGGGAAACTCTAGAGGATATTGTTCATATTCCTGTTTTATGGATGAAAAGATGCAGACTCAGTGAGGTCAAGTGCTTTGCTCACAGATGCACAACTAAATGGATTCAGTGATGTTTGAACACAGGCTCCTGAGTTCTGGCCTAAGGCTCTATTATTTTTTCCAATTTACTTGGTTGATCATTTTAACTGGTACTTTGTTCAGTTGTTCTCATTCTTTCCTTTTCCTGAAGGAGACTATGAAGAAAAAAATCAGTCAATATGGTATTGTAATCATAGCACTGTCAAAAACAAAATTTTCCAAGTCTACAGGTGTCAATGAAGTTTTCAGAATGGCAAGAATTGCTATTAGTACCAGTCATGGCTATAGCTGGCTTTAGTGTACCGTGAACTGATCTTTTCTCATGACTTTCTTTTCAGTTATACTGAATCCAAATATATTTTCTAATTACAATTTTTCTGATTCCTTCTCATTTCATTGTCTTTAAGCAGGAGCCTAAGAAATTGAAAATAACATCACTTTTTATATTCATGGCAGATAGTGGAATATTTTTAAAGTTTTCCCAAAAAATCTCCAATGGTACTTCTGCATGGTTGACATAGAAATGTGACATCTCATAGGGCAGGAGTTTGGAGCAGCTTAGCACTTGGCACACCTGCATCCTATATTGCAGTGTGTGGGTTGGAATCCTGACTCTGCTTCTGAATCCAGGTTCTTGCTAATGTGCACCGTAAGAGGCAGCAGGTATGTCTTAAGTACTTGGGTCCACCCATGTTGGGGACCAAGAATGAGTTCCTGGCTCCTGGATTTGGCCTGGCTCAGCCCTGGCTATTGTGGGCATTTGTAGAATGAACCAGTAGATGGGAAACCTGTCTTCCAAATATAATTTGTTAATTAATTAAAAAAGAAGTTTGGTATCTGAAACTTTGGAAACTAACATTACAGGATTTTGTGTATTTTCAGTGTTCTCCAATATCTACAATGTCCAGAGGCTTTTTTTTTTTTTTTTTTGACAGGCAGAGTTAGACAGTGAGAGAGACAGAGGGAAAGGTCTTCCTTCCATTGGTTCATCCCCCAAATGGCCGCCACGGCCTGTGCAGGTTGGGGTCTCAAGCCCGAGGCTGGCCCCTGGCCAGCAGGGGCAGTACAGGCACTCCCCAACAAGGTGAACGGGAGAGGTAAGGTCGATGAGTGATGAACACACAACAAGCACCCATGAGTTCTGTTGAAGCAGGAACTACTTTATTGAGAAAGTGTACAGGCTTATAAGCTTACAAAAAACATGCGCAGTAGGGGAGCCAATCAGTGAAAAGGTCATGCAGGCATGAGTGGACCACACACAGGGGCATCTTAAGCAAAGTATAGAGATCATGCACTGTCCATGTGTCTGGAACTAAAGTGGACCTATCCCTGCTGGTGGTCTGATCTTATGTAGCTTAACCGCAGCAGCCACAGACACGCCCCTCAAACATCCGCCAGGTGCCATATTGTAATGGAGATTTTAGGCAAGCCCAACAGGTGTGCTGTGCCCATCCAAAGCCAGGAGCCAGGTGATTCCTCCTGGTCTCCTGTGTGGGTGCAGGGCCCAAGCACTTGGGCCACCCTCCACTGCCTTCCTGGGCCACAGCAGAGAGCTGGACTGGAAGAGGAGCAACCGGGACTAGAACCCAGGGTGCCAGCGCCACAGGTGGATGATTAGCCTAGTGAGCCGCAGCACTGGCTGAGGCTTTTCTTTTTTGGCCCGTGACAAAGTCATAGATTTCCTGTTCAAGATTAATTAATTGAGTATCCAATTTCAACTATTTGTGTATGTGTTTGTGTAGGTATAGGGGGATGGAAGAGAAACTGAAGACCTGATGAAGACCTGATTGCTTTTCCTGGAGCCTGCTAAGTCCAACTGGGGAGTCACAGTCCCTAGATTGATGGTTAACTTTATGTGTCAGTTTGAATGACCACAGGGTGACAGAGTAAATATTGTTTCTGGGGCTTCTATGAGAGTGTGTCTGGGTGAGGTTCTCATTTGAACTGGTGGACGAAGTAAACTTCACTGCCTTCCCTAAAGTGGGTGAAGAAAGAATTCATCCCTGTTTTCCTGCCCACTGCTTGAGCTGGAGCATCCCTTCTCATCTTCTACCCTTGGGCTGTAATTTGTTTAAAGATTTATTTATTTGCTGGCACCACAATTTATTTATTGCACCTGGCTCCTGGCTTCAGATCAGTGCAGCGTGCCGGCTGCAACGCACAGGCCGTAGCGGCCACTTGGGGGGTGAACCAACGGAAAAAGGAAGACCTTTCTCTCTGTCTGTCTCTCTATCTGTCTAACTCTGCCTTTCAAAAAATAAAAAAAAAAAGATTTATTTATTTGTCTTTATTAAAAAAAGAGAGAGAGAGAGAGAGAGAGAGAATCTTCCATTCACTGGTTTGCTCTTCAAATGTCCACAATGGCTGAGACTGATCCCGACCAAAACCAGTAAGCCCAGAGCTCCATCCAGGTCTCCACATTGGTGTCAGATCTTCTACTGCCTTCCCAAGCACATTAGCAAGAAGCTGGATCAGAAATGGAGCAGTCTGGACTTGAACAGGTGCTCTACTATGGAATGCTGGCATTGTAGGTGGCAGTTTAGCTCAATGAACCGCAATGCTGACCTCTGGATGGGAATTTGAGCCATCAACGGCTTTGGTTCTCGGGCCCTCAGCTTCTCACTGATTCATGGTACTGGCTCTTGTGGGTCTCCAACTTGCATACGGCAGACAACTGGACTTCCACACACACACACACACACACGCACACACAAATCATATATGTAACTCTATCTTATTGGTTCTGTTTCTTTGGAGAACTCTAATCAGTCTTAATTAGACGGAATTCCTTCAGCATTTCAAAATAAAATGAGAACCATTCTATGTCATAAAAAGGCATAAATGATGTTTTCTTTGACCTCTTAGTGTCTACAGTCTGGCTGGGGAGATTTCTCACTCAGTTCATAATTAATTATGATACAGGGCAGTATGAAAAATTACTTAAGAGAAAAAAAATGCTCAGATAAGGGATAGAGCCTTTCTGACAGTTAATCATGAGAATCTTCTTGGAAAAGGTCAGATTTGAAAAGTATCTTGAGGAATGGATAGGATACATGATGTATGGAATTGGAAAAATGTGCTGGCATATAGGAAACTCTGAACGAGTTAACAAACGGTGGATACCAAAGTAGGCTCTGTGAACAACATGACTGGAACACAAGGTGTGTGGGGCAAAAAGGGTGTAACAGAATAACAGATGTCAAACTTGCGCTACTCAGACCTTTGAATCACTGTGATTTATGACTTCGCTATAACCTAAAACAATGACTGTGTTTATTTTCTGTTTCTTTTTCAGGAAATTTGTTGCCCAGATGAACTGAGTAGTTTAAGTTTGGCTTGTGAGGAATAATCAGACAGTCAGTGCTTATTATTTGTGCTTACCATTTAGAGTTGAACAATTCTATTCATTTATCCATCCATCTAAAAAAAAACTTTCCAGTAACCCAAAAGCTTCTTCCCTTATGACCAAAGGAAAGAAAATAAATTTTAACATGTTTACCTTTACAAGGATCCTATTCTTATCAGAGGAGTGTACTGACTTGGGTGTCAATGACATGTATAAGAAGTTTGGATGTTGAAACAACCATAACCTTTCAAAGTCTACCGATATATGCTGGCACACCCCAGGATGTCAATGCCCACATCTGCCAATTATTAAATATATTAAAGATCATTCTTAAAAGCAGGTATAAGTGAAACACTATATTACTCTGGGCCCAAACTGTATATTTTGTGAAAAATGTCATCAGGGTTATATGTCATGATTTGTAACATGTCATACTTGTGTTACAATGAATAGGAATAATTTTAATTAAGATTCTGATTACTCGATGGGTAACTACATTAGAAATGTACAGTAGTAGAATCATACCTGATATTTGAACAATGGAAGCAGATTTGAAGTTATTAGGATAGTGTGAATAAGGTGGAGATAACAAAATGAAGGATCCTCTCCTTATCATTGACCTGTAGAAGGTTTATATAAGGTGTTTAAGGTCCTTGAAGCCATGTGGACTGAGTTCAAATCCTGACTCTGCCGTTTGTTAGTTGTTTGACTCTGGGCAAGTTCCTTAATTCTTTTGTAAAATGACTATGACAATCATATGTGCTTCTTAAAATTTCTCTGAGAATAAAGTAAGTTAACATATGGAAAGCCCTTGGGACAGTTTCTGGAGTATGATAACTGCTCAAGAAATGTTAGTGATTCTGCCATCACTTACATTTACTTATGTGGAGTGTAAGTTAGGAACCATCTGGTTCCAGAGCACGTAAATACAGACAAGGAACAGCAAATATTTATTTCCTTATCATATTTTTAATAATTATAAAATTACATCATTTGTTTATATATTAAAGTATTGAATACCAACTCTTAGTTACATTTTTACTGAGAGTGAAGAGTTGCTTTTCTACCTTTACTTTCTTTCCTCTGCTTCCTATAAATGATGACAGCTTGGTGTTTTGCAAAGTTGCCTTCATTTCTCAGACTGCCAACTCAG
The DNA here is from genome assembly GCF_964237555.1 of Oryctolagus cuniculus. Lineage (NCBI taxonomy): Eukaryota > Metazoa > Chordata > Mammalia > Lagomorpha > Leporidae > Oryctolagus > Oryctolagus cuniculus. The sequence continues at coordinate 111,887,825 of NC_091434.1, forward strand.
CTCAGAGGAACCCACACCCAAATGTGGAAGGGAGTCTTCTCTCCTCACAGGGAGGGTATTTCAGTGCTGTCTGCTCCCGTGTGTCATAGAACGTAGAAGTGCTTAATGGATGGAAGAGCAAGGCCTCTGACTGAAGAGCAGGCTATAGGACCAAGAACATACAAGCCATTCCCAAGGAAGCAAGCGAAGGAAGTTGTCAACTCCCTGAGTGTATTAGAGCAAAACTGACCCTTCTTAGAAACAAGGTGATGAGAATTCAATGTTCAAATTAAATTAGAAACTCAGTTTAAGGTTTCTCCTGGAAGGACAAGTGATGGCATAGGCTTAAACAACAGTGATTCAAAGTGGAAATATTTAGTAAGTGAAGTTGATAGGATTTGATGACCCACTCAAGTGAGTGTTAAGATAGAAGGGGAAGGAAACGATAATTCCCAGGATTCTGTCTTCAACAACTGGTTGTGTACTGAACAAACGCGCAGCTCAGCCCAGAGCTTGCTGCAGACTCTGAGGGGGGTGCTTCAAAAGTTTGTGGAAAATTGGAATTGAAAGCTAAATTTATTTTTTGCAGAAATGTTTTGAAATGAGTGCATACCATATATTCACGAACATAGCATATATTCATGAATGTTCATGAACTTTTAAAGTCCTCTTGTACTCAGTGATTAAACAATGCTGTGATTGAACAACCAACACAATAGTTGGCTCCAAAGTAAGGGCTTAATTTCTATTAGTGGTGAGCAAGATAATGCCATTCTACATTTATTGTAGTACAGCAGTTCCAGTTGGATCAAGGGCAAAGCTGACGTGACATGGCCCAACATTCAAGAGGGAAACATTGCAGCTAGGAGAGAAATTGAATACATGGTCACTCTTCCTGAAGAGTGAACAATCTAGTTAGGCAGACATGATATATGTTTTGCAAGTGGCATCATAATCGATGGTCACTACTCTATTCACATGGGTAGAATTTAATCAGTCTTTCAAAACATGCGTTTGGTCCTTCTGTGAGACAAAACCCATAAATATGCAGAGTACTTATAGGAGCTCAACAAATATCAATTCTGAAACTTCAGTGTTCCTGAGAATCATCTGGAGGGTTTGTGGAGGCCTGCTGCTGGGCTCCAACCTCATGGTTTGTGATTGAGAAGATGTAGGGCAAAGCCCGAGATTTCCCATTTCTGGTAAGTACTCTGGAGGTGCTGTTGCTGTTGCCGCTCCCGTGGACCACACTTACAGAACCATTAGTCTAAGTGAGTGATTCTCACACTTTGATTTATTTTGGAATTATTCCAGTTAGCTTTAAAAAATTTGAATGCTGGGGGCAAAGGTGTTACAGCAAAACATTTTGAGCCACTGCTTGGATTGCCTGCACCCCATATCATAGTGCCTGGGATCCAGTCCTGCCTCTGCTTCCCATCCAGATTCCTGTTGATGAACCTAGAGGCAGTAGAGGGTGGCATAGGTGCCTGGTTTCTGCCACTCGTATGGGAGACTTTGATGTAGTTCTGTCTCCCACCTTTGATCTGACTCAGCTCCCATTTTCACAGGCATCTGGGGAGTGAGCCAGAGAATGGAAGATGGATCTCTTCCTGTCTCTCTTTTTCTCCCCCATCTGTCACTCTGCCTTGTAAACAACAACAAAAAAGTCTGAATGCTGAGATCATACTTCATATAAAGAATATCACAATCTCAGGAGGTGGGATCCAAGCATTAGTAATGTTGGAAGCTTTTTAGGTAATTTCAACGTGTACCACTTTGAGAACAAGTTTTCTCATCCTTTTGTTCTCAAACTTCCCTAAGTGCACAGTTCATCTGGAGATGTGGTGAAAATGTAGATTCTGACTTAGTAGATCTGACATGGAGCTTAATTTCTGCATTTTTTCTTTGTAACTTCCTGGGGATAATTTACACATAAAAATATGAATTATTTAAAAGTGAGCAGTTTAATGAGTTTTGATGAATGGCTACACCTGTAGGAAGTACACCACTCAAGATATAAAACACTATATTGCTTAATGTTTCCTCATGCCCTTTCACAATCATTTTTGACCTGTCAGTTCTAGGAAATCACTAATCTGCTTTCTGTCTCTCCATCTTGCCTGTTCCAGAATTCACACAAACAGAATCACTCTCTGCATTCCTTCACATCTGGCTTCTTGCTTTCTTTCTAGAGAGTCTACATGTCTCATAAGATCTCAAGTTGGTAGACATCATCTTTCTTTAAAGCAAGGTATTTAAGGATTTACAAATCTTTCAGTTACAGCATTTAGCCTTAAGACTAAGCATGATTGATATTTACTACATAGGACTATTAAATTATTTTTTCATATTTAATGTCAAATATTCAATGTCAGAAGCTGTGATGACTATAAGTTCAATAGGAATGAGTCAGGTAAAGTTTCACCTAAGCTTAGGACAGACCCTCTGCATAAAAGCAGGGAGATGAGAGTTTTAGGATGGTGAGTAGGGGGCTCAGCAAGACGGTTCAAAGGTCAAGGTTGGTACCTAGGGTTATGTCAGAGGCTCTGTACCAGTGATACAAACAGGCCTTCTCTGTTTTTGCTTTTATGTCTCTATATCCAAATGATAAGGTGCTTCTTTTCTTGGCTTTGACAATTTGGGGAATTGCAAAGCTCAGGAGAAGCTAAGATAAGATGCCTGCAACTGCATTTTAGAAAAATGATGTGTAATATCCACTTTATGACATCTAAATGAGGTCTTTTTTAGCTGTTTCTCAGGGTCATGCCCACTGCTAACTTTAATACATCCACATGCTTGTACTCATCTTTTATCATGTCACCAAAGTTAAAGAATACTTTGTTTGTTTTTATCTATCGTGTCCCTGGTTAGATGAGAATATATTTTATATTTCTTATTAAATGGCAACAGTTATTTCTGAAGGTTGATAATTTATAGCTTCACTACTAGGGGAAAAAGTGAAGGGGGTTGATGGGAAAAATAAACCTTTTGTTTTATTATGCTCTGGGAACTGATTATGGGCATAAAAAAATAAAACAACTCATACATTCACCAGAGCTTATTGTATTATCAGGTAATACACCTGCCTGTCTGATAAATAGGACTCAGTAGAACAGTTAATAAAAGCCTGAGAGTTATTTGGTGCAGAAATACAACAGTATGAAGCTACTCAAATGCATTCTACAGTGATTTTTTTTTTTTTTTTGCATCACAAGAAAGGCCTTGAAATTCTAACAGTAATTGAAGGCAATGCTTTCCTCATCCTCAGAACAGGGCAGGGGGAGAATATCTCATGTTTCACATGGAATCTTTTGGGGAATCTAAGTCCAAGGTGCTGGATATTTCTTGCAAACACACAAAAGTAATAATGTGCCCAAACACACTAGGATGTGGCTTTGCATTTTTACAAAGTTCTTCCACACAAATGACCCCTTTGACTTCGAGCATTGGCCGTGCAGTTTGGGCTGATAGGCACTACCTGCCTTTGGGGAGGGCAATGTGTAACAAAGATACATTAATGGACTTACACAGGACCACAGGCCGCTTTGGGCAGAGCTGGCCCTGTAACTGCACAGCCAGTCGCTGTTTGCAAAATGTGGGAAATGTGTTTGTGATGAAGTCAAAGATACTTCTGGCATTGTGTTTAACTGGTAATTTGCAGAATTCTTGAGTTACAGAGCCAGCAACAGGCTATGTGGCAGCTTACTTTGGCAGCAGAAAATACCATCTAAATGGCCAAGGTACCCCTGTCAATTCAGCTGTAGATGAATTGGCCATCTGAAGACTTGATCTCACATCTGATGGCTCCTTCCAGATGTTTCTCTCCACTTTTTTTTTTCTTGCTATGAAGTTCTTAATATATGACTGACATAGTTTTTACTGATTACATATTTTTTCTTTGTTGCATTTTTTTTTTGACAGGCAGAGTGGACAGTGAGAGAGAGAGACAGAGAGAAAGGCCTTCCTTTGCCGTTGGTTCACCCTCCAATGGCCGCTGTGGCCGGTGTGCTGCGGCCGGCGCACCGCGCTGATCCAATGGCAGGAGCCAGGAGCCAGGTGCTTTTCCTGGTCTCCCATGGGGTGCAGGGCCCAAGCACTTGGGCCATCCTCCACTGCACTCCCTGGCCACAGCAGAGAGCTGGCCTGGAAGAGGGGCAACCGGGACAGAATCCGGCGCCCCGACCGGGACTAGAACCCGGTGTGCCGGCTCTGCTAGGCGGAGGATTAGCCTAGTGAGCCGCGGCGCCGGCCTGTTGCATTTTCTTTGTTTCAGGAAATAACTCTTCAGTGATGCTCCAGATATGATCCTTGATGTAGGTGATGGTATTAAGAGCATGATCATGTGTACAAACCACATTATCTTTACTCATCCATCAGTTGATGTACTCTTAGGTTGTTTTCATATCTTGACAATATTAAATGTGTAAGTGCCAGCACCGCGGCTCACTAGGCTAATCCTCCGCCTTGCGGCGCTGGCACACCGGGTTCTAGTCCCGGTCAGGGCGCCGGATTCTGTCCCGGTTGCCCCTCTTCCAGGCCAGCTCTCTGCTGTGGCCAGGGAGTGCAGTGGAGGATGGCCCAAGTACTTGGGCCCTGCACCCTATGGGAGACCAGGATAAGTACCTGGCTCCTGCCATCGGATCAGCGTGGTGCGCCGGCCGCAGTGCGCTGGCTGCGGCGGCCATTGGAGGGTGAAACAACAGCAAAGGAAGCCCTTTCTCTCTGTCTCTCTCTCTCACTGTCCACTCTGCCTGTCCAAAAAAAAAAAAAAAAAAAAATGCGTAAGTAACATTAAACAAGCTGCAACTGTAGTCATAAGCACAACTGTTGTAAATTGACTTATAAACAAGTCAGCAGGCAGCCAAGCAGGGCTGGCATCTTGGATGTCCTGGATAGGCTGTGGCTTGCTATAGGAATCCATCTGCTGTTTTTCAATGGTGCATAGAGAATATAAGTTCCTCCAGCAATCTGATAACATACAAGATGACTAAGGTTATGAACTATACACATACATCTCATTCAACAGTATTTCCCTTACAGATGAAAAATCAAGCCCCCAAGAGTCATAGTGATATCCTAAAAACATGATGACTTAGAGACCACACTGGTTTTAACATTGACTTTTCCAAGCTCATGGATATTGTGATACAGACGTACTGCAGCTGAGGTCCTGGTTGTAGATTTCTATAGAAAGCATAGCATTTGGGGTTGGTATTATGGTGCAGTGGGTTAAGCTGCCATCTCAGACAAGACATCCCATTTCAGAACTCCAGATTAAGTCCTGGCTGCTCCACTTCCTATCCAGCTCCCTGTTAATGGGCCTTGGAAAGAAGTGGAAGATGGCCCACTTTGTCACACACAAGGGAGACCTGAATGGAGTTGTGGTTCACTGACCAGTGTGGACCTAGCTCCAAATTCCCATTTGGGGAATGAACCACCCAACGGAAAATTCTCTCTCTCTCTAACTTTGTCTTTCAAATAATTAAATAAATCTTTAAAAAATGAGAGCATGTAATTCTTTTTCATCAAATTAGATTTTTTTTGACAGGCAGAGTGGATAGTGAGAGAGAGAAACAGAAAGGTCTTCCTTTTCTGTTGGTTCACCCCTCAATGGCTGCTGCGGCCGGCGCACCGCGCTGATCCCAAGCCCCGCGCTGATCTGAAGCCCAGAGCCAGGTGCTTCTCCTGGTCTCCCACGGGGTGCAGGGCCCAAAGACTTGGGCCATCCTCCACTGCATTCTCCGGCCACAGCAGAGAGCTGGACTGGAAGAGGAGCAACCAGGACAGAATCCAGCACCCCAACCAGGACTAGAACCTGGGGTGCCGGCGCCGCAGGTGGAGGATTAGCCTATTGAGCCATGACGCTGGCCTCATCAAATTAGATTTGTAGACTGTGACAACAGGTTTTTAACTTGAAGAAATTTGTAAATTTTTTGCCTCCCTGAAAAGAGGTATGCTTTTTTCACGCTTGATCTTAAAACTACATTCAGGTAGGAAGCTTAGACATTATAGAAAACTGTTCTCATCACACTGCAAAGGAATTTTAAGCAGTGCTGAAGTCCGCTGGGCCTCACATCAATTATTCTGGTCTCCTTCCACTGAACATTAAACTCCTCCAGCAGAGACGAATTGCTTCTTGTGAGGTTTTACTTCCACTTTGTTTTACTCGGATTTACACTGCTGCCTTTTCCAGACCGACAACTTCCCCTTTGTGAGAATTCCCAGGAAGCAGAATGATGGTGAAGTGAATGGGTAAGATCTTGAGATGTGCATGAAAAAGTAATAGGAAATACTAGTGTTTTGAAAGCAAGATTCTTCCCACCTTCCAAGACAATGTCATAAAAACCAGCAACATTTTATCAAAAAGTAACAATGCATAGGGCTTTTAGTAGCAACTGTACATATATCTTCCTTTTTTTTTTTTTTTTTAACATTTCTCTTACTTGTTTGCTAAGGATTAAACATCATCTCAAAGTGAAAAGTCTAGCCACAGCACTCAGATGGAGAACACTTTTCCAAGGTTTTAGACTTCCTCTCCAATAAACAAGCATGGTGCAAGGAAAAGTGAATCCAGGGATCCATAGTCTGGACCAAACTGAGACATTTCTGCTGGAGGCCTCCATCTAACCTTGCTGATAATGAGGGCACTGGGACTCTCAAAGAGCAGACTGCAGTATAAAATACTTCTCAATGATCATTCAGCCTAACCTGGGATTAATATTGCAGAGAGATTAATTTAGGAAATGCTGATTTTCAAACAAATTCAGTGCTGATTGTTTAATTCAATGCCTCAAACACAGGAAAGGACATAAATACTTTTTAAATTATTTTCACTATTATTCCTTCAATGTCATTCCCAGGGAAAGTAGGTCACTACTCTCTCCCTAGTCCTACACTGCTTTGAGGCTCTCTTTGCAGATGAATTCAACACTGTTTAGTTAGAAACTATAATTCATTTGATGTAATGATCTGTCATTCTGATACTCTCTAAAATTTACCTTTTAAATGGTAATATTTTCATACCTGGAGCCCATGCCCACTTTGAAAATTATTTTGAAGATGGTATTGTACATATATTTGGCAGAGCCTTCTATGAAAATATAAAAAAAAATTGTGCTCTAGTAGAATTTGGCCAGAATATGAAGAAACAAAATACCCTAAGGAACACTGCTAGAGAAGAGGAAGGAGACAGATATTGTCTATCAGACGTCATTTCATGAGGTCGTGTTTGGCAGAGTAGGGATGGGGCTGGAGATGGGCTCTTCCACAACAGCATAGATAAAAAAATCATACTATGCTTGCTTTGCATTTTTTCTGTTGCTGTCATTTTTAAGAGTTGCCTATAATAATGTATAGTTGTTGACATTTGAATCTCTTATTCACAGGTGGAGTAATGGGAATAATGAAATCAATAAAGTGTTTGGCATATAGTCAGCACTCAATAAAATGTTTATTACCTGAAAAACATAATATATTATAAAGCACCAGTCGTGATGTTGTGCTCAGAAGAGCCCTTTCTTAAATTGGTGAAGTTCATTTTAAAAACTGCTGGTTCCACAAGGGTGGCCTTGACGTGCACCAAGAAAGGTGGTTTTAATTAAAGCTATGATGCTTCATCGTCTCAACGTTGTTTATTGCTTCATGGATCTGATTTATGAAGAGCAGGGGATGAATAAATTCTTAAATGTGAAGCTGGAGTTGGAAGAATTAGAGGGAAAATTAATTTTAAAGTGTAGCCAGGAGCATAAACATATTTGCTTCTGCCTGGAACCAAAAGAAACTTGGTTTCTTCATAAGAAGCCCCGGCCATTGCTACATGATGCTGACAGAATTGCTTCTCTGACAGTGTGGCACTAGAATGTCTGAATGACGACTAAGTGTGAAGCATTTCCAGTGCTTCCAGAAGTTGACTGGTTGCTCATTGCCCATGAGATGACACTCTCTGAGTTCCAACAAAAGTAATAATACATCGGCAAAAGGAAGACCTTTCTCTCTGTCTCTCACTGTCCACTCTGCCTGTCAAAAAAAAGTAATAATACATATAAATTATACAAAGAAAGCCAGCCTTACAGATTATAACTCCAAGAATTTGTGTGTGCATGTGTGTCCTGTGTATTTATGTACTTGTGTGAGTATACATATTCATTTATGTGTGTGTGTGTGTAGGATAAAGAAGGGCAAAGGTCAAGACGCAGGTCTTTTCTATGAGCAGAGAATGGGTCTTGGGCTTTTGCCTTGATTTTAATCTCTCCAGTGCTAGAAGACATATTTCTAACATGTCATCAGTGAGCTGTTCTGCTCTGAACTGAAGAATTTTTCCTGGGTTTCCAAAGTGCTTAAAAATGCATTCTCAAGAATCCTAAGGTTTACCCTGCCAATGTTTCTTTCTTTCTAGTTGTAGTGTCAAATCTTCAATTGTAAGATTGCTGCCTTAACCAGATCTGTGCATTCAATGGTGAGCATGCTATATGCTACTGTTGTATGAGTGAGTGAATGGATTACTGGGTGGTGGGAGAATGTTCAATCCACTCTACATGGTGGTGAATGCTTCCCCATGGGCCTGTGAGATGGTGGTGTTTTGTGAGGTTCATGGGATACTGGCATTTGAAACCTTTGGAACATTTTCTCAAGGCACAGGGGTCCTAATGGACTCTGACACTGATCCTCAGATCCTTGCACTTTTAGCAAACTCTTGGGTGATGCTCACACACATTGGGACAGATGACTGCTCTCTGAGTGGTTTTGTAGTCTACGTCCCTTCTCTATACAAAAGTAACATCCTAAGGCCACAGAGGTTTTGTCAGTGAAACAACTTGAAGAGACAGCTTCTTGAGTATTAAGTTTTCTATGTTAGTCATGAGAAAAGAAAGTGATTACCTACTTTCAGCTGAGAGTCACAAGCATCTGAGATCTGTGATCAAGTCCTTTGGAAAAAGATTTCTGGCTTCTGCATTAACACAAAACATTACCAAATAGGTTAAAATGAAACAATTTAGGAGTCAGTATTGTGGCACAGTGGGTTAAGCTACTGCTTGGGACTCCAGTATCCCATATTACAATACTGGTTCAAGTCCTGGCTACCCACTTCAAATCCAGCTCCCTGCTCATATGTCTGAGAAAGCAATGAAAGATGACTCAAATACTTAAGCCCTTCCACTGATGTGGGAGACCAGGATGGAGTTCTTGGCTCCTGGCTCAGACTCACCTGTTGCTGTCATTTGGGGAGTGAACCAGTGGATAGAAGATATCTGTTACTGTAGTTCCTTCTCTGTCACTCCATCTTTCAAATAAATAAATGAATTTTTAAAAATAAAAGAATTTAAAAATCCAACCTTTTTTTTTTTTGAAGAAATACCTAAAAAGACACCACTTGTTTGTGTCATTTCTTAGTGTTTGTCTGATGGTGACCTGTGTGAGTGAGGATGTGTTTATCTACAAGTAACAGAAAGCCTGACATAGGTGGCTTCAACAATATAGTTCAAAATATGGCTGTACGTAGGGTGTTCTAGTTCTTGTTCAGCAGTTAAAATTAAAAAAAAAAATCAAGTCTCTTTCTAGTTCCTTGTTTTTCTATGCTTGGTTCTTTCATTTATTATTTTTCTTGTTATGACATAGTCACAAGATGACCACTACTTCTCCATTATCATGCATATGTTCCAGGCAGGAAGAAGGGCAAAGAGGTCCTATCTTGGATCTGAGTTGTTTTTTTTTTTTTTTTTTTTTTTTTTTTTGTATCTGAGACTTTTATTAGGAAATATAATTAGGAAATATATTATGCTTCATTTTATTTATTTTTTTTGGAGGACTACAGTAAACTTTCTCTCATATGTCATGGGCTAGAACTGGAACAATTGGACAACTCCAGCTGGAGCAATCTTAACATCCACGGCACGTTATTAAAAATTGGCCTTTCACTTTTGATACACCCAGAAAAGGAAACATTTTATGCAGCATACTGAAATACACCCCAACAACTTAATACTGGCTGATCAATTTATTGATTTTTCTTTTTTATTAGATTATTTGTTTTTATTGACAAGCAATAATTGTACATATTTATGGGGTACAATGTAATATTTCAATACATGCATCGATTTTAGTGATAAAATTAGAATAATTAGTATTCATCGCTTCATATATTCAAGATTTCTTTGTAGTGTGAACATTCAAAAATCTTTCTACTAGTTACTTAGAAAGATACATTGTTACTGTTAACTATGTTACCCAACTGTGCAATAGAACACCAGAAGGATTATTTTTACAATAAGAAAAAATACTTTTTAATTCATTAAATAAAACTTTCTGAGGTTTAATTTATGTATTTTTTTTTTGCGAAAATTAACTTTGAAGAAGAACCCAAAAAATGATACATGTTTTGCGAGCACTTAGACATAACTATTAGTCATGAGACATAATAATATCCTCCACTTAATACACTAAAATGAAGTAAATCTTTGAGAACAGGTTTTTAATATTAATTCTCATATCTAACTCTTTGAGGACAGAGGTCCTGCATGGGAAGTTAGTGCACAGTGACTCCTGTTGTTAATTTAACAATTAACACTCTTTCATATGATGTCAGTGATCACCAGAGACACTTGACATTAGCTGCCTAGGCCATGGATGCTTTTTGAATACACAAACTCCATCAATACTTATTTGTTTATTTATATTTTTTAAAGATTTATTTATTTATTTGAAAGTCAGAGTTACATGGAGAGAGAAGGAGAGGCAGAGAGAGAGAGATGTTTTCCAACCATTGGTTCACTCTCCAATAAAGCTGTGCCAATCAAAGGCCAGGAGCCAGGAGCTTCTTCCGGGTCTCCCACATAGGAGCAGGGGCCCAAGGACTTGGGCTATCTTCTACTGCTTTCCCAAGTCATAGCAGAGAGCTGGATCAGAAATGGAAAAGCTGGGACTCGAATCAGCACCCATAAGGGATGCCAGGACTGCAGGCAGTGACTTTACCCACTATGCCACAGCGCCAGCCCCCTCCATCAGTATTTAGACAAGGCCATAAGCAAAGTGGAATTTCTCTCTTCCCTTCAGAGAGAAAAGTACATTCTTCTTTGATGACCCTTTCTTTCCACTGGGGTCTCACCCACAGTGGTCCTTCATGTAGGACATTTTTTGCCACAGTATCTTGGCTTTCCATGCATGAAATGCTCTCATGGGCTTTTCAGCCAGATCAGAATGTCTTGAGGGCTGATTCTGAGGTCAGAGTGCTGCTTAGAGCCATTGTCATTCTCTGAGTCTGCTGTGTGAACTGCTTCCCGTATTGGAGCATTCATTCCTTTTGAATTTTTTCTATTATTATTACCAAACAATTAATTCTATTTATATGATCTCTTTAACACTTAATTCTATCCATATGCACACTTTAACTATTTAAATACTATTTTTACCACCCAGGTTAAGGAGATTTGGGTTCCCACAGCAAGTTTTTAAACTGTACCCTTAGAAGTCCTTAGGAATATATGCAGAATAATATAGTTTCACAGTTACAAACTTCATACATTTCACAAATACAACTTTAAGAATGTTGTGATTCTGTCCACTGTGCCAACCCTCTTACCCCACATTCCTACCCTTCTTCTTTCTCCTTCTCTTATTTACACTCTTATTTTTTTTACTAATATCTATTTTCAATTGATTTATATACATGATTATCTCTATGTTGAATAAAGAGTTCAACAGATATTACAAGCACACACACACACAAACCAACAAAAAAGGTCATTCCTCAACAGTCAAGACAAGGACTGTTCAAAGTCATTGCTTCTCAAAGCGTCAATTTCATTTCTACAGATTGCCTTTTAGGTACTCTATTAGTTTTCATAGGTCAGTGAGGACATATAGAATTTGTCCCCTTGGGATTGGCTTATTGCACTAAGACAGACGTTTTCCAGTTTAATCCATTTTGTTGCAAATGACTGGATTTCATTTTTTATTCTTTACCACCATGTAGTATCTCGTGGTGTATATATCCCATAATCTTTTTATCCAGTCTTCAGTTGATGGGCATTGGGTTGATTCCATGACTCAGCTATTGTGGATTGAGCTGCAATAAACATGGGGGTGCAGATAATACTTTTTTTTCTGATTTCATTTCCCTTGGGTAAATTACCAGTAGTGGCATGGCTGGGTCCTATGGTAGGACTAGATTCAGATTTCTGAGTTGTCTCCATACTGTCTTCCATAGTGGCATTACCAGTTTAATTCCCACCAACAGTCTGGCGCTGCGGCTCACTAGGCTAATCCTCCACCTGGGGCACTGGCAAACCAGATTCTAGCCCCAGCTGGGGCGCCGGATTCTGTCCCGGTTGCTCCTCTTCCAGTCCAGCTCTCTGCTGTGGCCCGGGAAGGCAGTGGAGGATGGCCCAAGTTCTTGGGCCCTGCACCCGCATAGGAGACCAGGAGGAAGCACCTGGCTCCAGGCTTCAGATCAGCACAGTGTACCGGCTGCAGCGGCCATTGGGGGATGAACCAATGGAAAAGGAAGACCTTTCTCTCTGTCTCTCTCTCTTACTGTCCACTCTATCTTTCAAAAAAAAAAAATAAAATAAAATTCCCACCAACAGTGGATTAGGGTACTTTTTCCCCACATCCTCACCAACATTTGTTGTTTGTTGATTTCTGTATGATAGCCATTCTAATGGGGGTGAGGTGAATGAAACCTCATTGTGATTTTCATTAGCATTTCCCTGTTGGCTAGTGATCCTGAGCATTTTTTCATGTGTCAGTTGGCCAACTGAATTTTCTCTTTTGAAAAATATCTGTTTAAGTCCTTTGCCCATTTATAACTGGGTAGATAATTTTGTTGTTGAGTTTTCTGAGCTCTTTATCTGTTCTGGTTATTAATCCTTTATCAGTTGTAGAGTTTGCAAATATTCTTCCATTCTGTTGGTTGCCTCTTCACTTTGCTAAGTGTTTCTTTTGCAGTACAGAAGCTTCTCAATTCGATTTTATCCCATTTGTAAATTTTGGCTTTGATTATCTGTGCCTCTGGGGTCTTTTCCAAGAACTCGTTGTTTATGCCAATGTCTTGCAGGGTTTCCCCAATGTTCTGTCATAATTTTATTTTATTGGGTCATAGACTTAGGCCTTTAATCCATTTTGAGTGGTTTTTTGTTTAAGATGTAAGGTAAGGGCCTTGCTTCATACTTCTGCATGTGGAGATCCAGTTTTATCAGCATGATTTGTTGAATAGACTGTACTTGCTCAAGGGATTGTTTTAGCTACCTTGTCAAAGATAAGTTGGTTGTAGATGCATGTGTTGAGTCTGGCATTTCTATTCTTGTCCATTGGTCTATCCATCTCTTTTTGTATCATTACCAGGCTGTTTTGATTATAAATACCTCGTAGCATGCCTTGAAATCTGGTATTGTGGTGCCTCTGGCTTTGTATTTTTTGTGTAATATTTCTTTAGCTATTTTGTGTTTCCTGTGTTTCCATATGAATTTCAGCACCATTTTTTCTACATCTAAGAAGAATATCGTGGTATTCTGATTGATATCACATTGAATCTGTTCATTGTTTTCACAATATGAACATTTTATGATATTGATTCTTCCAATCCTTGAACTTGTTAGATTTTTCTATTTTTTGTATTATCTTCATTTCTTTAATATTTCATAATTCTCATTGTAGAGATCACTTATGTCCTTGATTAAATTTTTTCAAGGTATTTGATTTTTTTGCTATCTATTATGAACATGATCAATGTTAGAAGCTCATTTTCAGCCGTGGCATTGTCTATGTATGCAAATCTGTTGATTTTTGTGTGTTTATTAAATATCCCAGCTACGTTATGAAACTCCTCTATGAGTTACAAGTCTCTCAGTGGAGTCTTTTTGATCCCCTGTGGTGGAATGGAAGGTGAGAAGGTCATGAATGTGGTGGAATGAGAAGGTGAGAAGGTCATGCTAAGATGGCCGCTGACAACAGAAACTGCCTGGCAACAGAGCCTGACTGGCAACAGGTTGTGATTGGATGGCTTTGGATACTGCCTGGCAACAGGCTGTTATTGGTTAGGGCATAGACTGCCCCTTGACAGGATTGGCTGCCTTGGCTATATAAGCAACTGTAGCAACTGAAATAAACGAGTCTGCAGGCTGCTTGCCACTGCAGCAATCCCCTATATATAGAATCATGCCATCTGCAAATAGGGATAGTTTGTTTTCCTCTTTCCCAATTCGTTCTTTTGATATCTTTTTTTTTTTCCCTAATGGCTCTGGTTAAAACTTTAAAGACTATATTAAATAGCAATGGTGAGAGTTGGTATCCTTGTCTGGTTCCAGATTTCATTGGGAATTCTTCCAACTTTCTCCATTTAATATGATGCTGGCCATGTATTTGTCATAAAAATCCTTGATTGTGTTAAGGAATGTTCCTTCTATCCCATTTTTCCTAGAGATTTCATCATGAAAAGGTATTGTATTTTATCAAATGCTTTCTCTGCATCTATTGAGGTAATTGCATGCTTTTTGTTCTTCAATTTGTTAATGTGATATATCACATTGATTTATTTGCTAATGTTGAACCATACCTGCATACCAGGAGCAAATCCCACTTGGTCTAGGTGAATGATCTTTCTGATGTGTTGTCAGAGTCCATTGGCTAGTATTTTGTTGAGGATTTTTGTGTCTATGTTCATCAGTGAAATTGGTTTGTAGTTCTCTTTTTCTTTTTCAGGGTTAGGAATTAAGGAGACATTTGCTTCATAAAAGGAGTTTGGGAGGATTCTTTCCCTTTCAATTGTTTTGAGTAACTTGAGAAGAATTGGAGTTAATTCTTCACTATATGCCTGGTAGAATTCAGCGGTGAAGCCACCCAGTCCTGGGCTTTTTCCTGTTGGGAGGGTCTTTATTAATGATTCAATTTCCACCTTGGTAATGGGTCTATTTAGGTTTTCTGTGTCTTCATGGCTCAATTTAGGTAGGTGGTATGTGTCCAGAATTCTATCCATTTCTAAATTTCTCTGTTTGTTGGCATACAACTCTTTGTAGTAATTTATGATGATTCTTTTTATTTCTGTGGTGTCTCCTCTTACATTTCCTTTTTTATCTCTAATTTTATTGATTTGGGTCTTTTCCCTCCTTGTTTTGGTTAGTTGTACCATTGTTATATCAATTTTTTTATTTTTTCAAAAAACTAGTTCTTCATTTTGCTGATCTTTTATATAGCTTCATGGTTTCAATTTTGTTTATTTCTTTTTGAATTTCAATTATGTCTTTTCTCTTACTGGTGTTGGATTGGGCTTGCTGTTGTTTTTCTATGTCCTTGAGACACATTGATAGCTCATTTATTTGGTGCCTTTCCAAATTCTTTATGTGGGCACCGATTATTCTAAACTTTCCTCTTAACACTACTTTTCCTGTATACCATAAATTTTGATTTGGTGTATTGTCATCTTTATTTGTTTACAGTAATTTTTTGATTTCTCTTTTGATTTATTATATAACCCACTGTTCATTCAGAAGTGTATGTTCAGTCCCCACATGTTTGTATATGTTCTAGAGATTTCTGAGTTGTTGATTTCCAACTTCATCCCATTGTGGTCAGAGAAGATGCATGGTATGATTTTGATTTTTTTGAATTTGTTGAGATTTGCATTATCCCTAGCATGTGGTCTGTCTTAAAGATAATTTCATGCACTGGTGATAAAAATATTTATTCTGCAACTATAGGATGAAAAGTTCTGTAGATATCTGTTAAGTCCATTTGGTATATACTGTCTATTAACTCTGTTGTTTCCTTGATGATTTTCTGTCTGGTCATTCTATCCATTGCTGAAAATGGGGTGTTGAAGTCCTCCATTACTACTGTATTGTAGTCTATGTCTTCCTTTAGATTCATTAGCATTTTTTAAATGGCCAAATGACCTGTAATTAAGTACATATATGTTTATAATAGCCACATCTTCCTGTTGAATTGATTCCTTAATCATTACATAATGCCCTTCTGTGTCTCTTTTAACAGTTTTTGGGTTAAAGTCTGTTTTGTCTGATATAAGGATGGCTACACCAGCTCTCTTGGTTTCTGTTAGCATGGAATATATATTTCCATCCTTTCACTTTAAGTCTGCATGTATCTTTGTTGGTGAGATGTATTTCTTGTAGGCAGCAAATAGATGGATTTTGTTTTTTAATCAATTCTGCCAGTCTGTATCTTTTAACTGGAGAGTTGAGGGCATTTACACTCAAGATGACTATTGATAAGTAATGACTTGGCCATGCAGTTTCACCATAAATTATTCTATTGTTTACTTTGGATTTTCTTTGTATTTTACTGAGAGATTTTCTACCTTCACCTTCTTTCATCATGATGACCCTGTTTCTGTGTTTCTGTGTATAGCACATCCTTAAGCATCTTTTGTAAGGCTGGATGAGTGGTGACAAATTCTTTCAATTTCTGTTTGATATGGAAGGTCTTTATTTCACCTTCATTCATAAATGAGAGCTTTGCAGGTTACAGTATTCTGGGTTGACATTTTTTTTTCTCTTAAGATTTGGACTATCTCTTGCCGTTCTTTTCTAGCCTGTAGGATTTCTGACGAGAAGTCCTCTGTGAGTCTAATTGGAGATCTTCTGAACATAATCTGGCATTTCCTTCATGTACATTTTAGAATCTTTTCTTTATGAGTTATTGTGGTGATCTTTTCTGGTCATTTTTAATAGGATTTCTATGTGATTCCTGTACTTGGACATACCTTTATTTCTCCAAATTAGGAAAGTTTTCTGTAATTATTTCACTAAAATGGCCTTCTAATCCATTCTCTCTTTCCATGCCTTCAGAAACTCTTAAGGCCTATGTTTTGGGTTATTTGATAGAATCCCATAAATCTCCAACACTTTTTTAGTTTTCTACTTTCTTCTTTTTTTTTAGTCTCACTGTAAAATTTCCAGAGATTTGTCTTCTAACTTGGATATTCTTTCTTCTGCCTCACCGAGTCTGTCCTTAAGGCTTTCCACTACATTTTTATTTGAACTATTGAATTCATTTCTCGTATTTCATTTTGATTTCTCTTTAAGATCTCAATTTCATTGGAAAAATTTTCATTCATAACATACATAATTAAATTTTTTTTGACAGGCAGAGTGGACAGTGAGACAGAGAGACAGAGAGAAAGGTCTTTCTTTTGCCGTTGGTTCACCCTCCAATGGCTGCTGCCGACGCGCTGTGGCTGGCGCACCGCACTGATCCGATGGCAGGAGCCAGGTGCTTCTCCTGGTCTCCCATGGGGTGCAGGGCCCAAGTACTTGGGCCATCCTCCACTGCACTCCCTGGCCACAGCAGAGATCTGGGCTGGAAGAGGGGCAACTGGGACAGAATCTGGCACCCTGACCGAGACTAGAACCCGGTGTGCCAGCGCCACAAGGCGGAGGATTAGCCTAGTGAGCCACAGCGCCGGCCCATAATTAATTTTCTTTAGTTTGTGAATTTGCTTCTGATTGCTTCTGAGAAATCTGATGATTAGTTTCTTACATTCCTTTCCTGGCATTTCTTCAATCTTTTCATCTTCACCTTCACATTCTAATGCTGAAATGTTGTAGTGTTCCTTTGAGGGTCTCATTGTGTCTTCATTATTCTTGTTTTTTTGAATTTTTGCCTTTACTTTTTGGCAGTTGTAGAATTTTGTTTTTCCTCTGGTTAGATTTTTGGTTCACAGGCATGCAAAATATTCACCTGTTGCAGCCCCACTTGCTTCTCAGTTGTGCTGGGCAGGTTGGAGAGTCCACCAAGTGGCGCTTCCCCTCCCTAGAGGCAGCTATCCCTTTCCTCCTGTTGCTGGGCAACTGGTATGGTGCAACTGGCACATGAACTTGGGTGGTTGCCCCCTGCCTATGTCCAAAAATGGATCAGCCCTCCCCTCTCCCCAACAGTTCTCATTGTAGCAGGGAACAGGGAGGGAGAGAAATGTGCTGCCTTTTATTTTTCTTCCCCCACCTCTGGTCTATTGGTCACCTGCTGTCATGTGGGATCTGCACAGAACTCCAAAAGCAGTTCACTAAGCTCACCCTCAGTTTGTATCAGCAGTGCCATGGGCCTGTGGAGTCCCGTCTCATCTGGCTTTCTGGGTTGGATGTACTGCCTGGATCCAATTCAGTGGGTCTTCTGTTGTGTTTTTGCTCTCTCAGTATGGGTCTGGACCTCCTCTAGGGCTCTGGCAGCGTCTTCCACCATGGAAGTCCTTGAACTTTATCCTGAGAGGGTACTCGCTCTCCTTTTTTAAAATATTAATTTCACTCCGCATAAATAAGACCGTCCTGATGTTACTCTGCCATCTTGGATCACCTTATACATTTTTCTTTTAAAATTTGTCTATTTGAAAGCCAGAGTTAGAGAGAGAGAGAGCGTGAGAGAGATAGAGAGAGAGATCTTCCAACTATCATTGGCCAAAATGGCTAGGGCTGGGCCAGGCTGAATCCAGGAGCCAGGAGCTTCATTCAGGTCTCCCAAGAGGGTGCAGTGACCTGAGAACTTAGGCCATGTTCTGCTGCTTTCCTGGGCACATTGGCAGTGAACCGTATTGGAAGTGGAGCAACTGGAGCTTGAAGTAGTGCCCATATGGGACGCTAGTGCTGCAGATGGCAGCTCAATTCACTGTTCCACAGCAATAATCCCTCGTTTTTCTTGAGAAAGATGTTCTATTGCACTGTTCTAAAAGTTGTGTGTGTTTCTCCTGAGGATATTGTGTCAGGTAATCAATAAGGTGCACACTCATGCACCTGTATACACATACACACATGTGAATGCACACATGTAAATGTTCACATGCAAGTGCAAATTCAAGGGGCTCAGTGACATTGATTTCCAACTGATATAGTGGCCATTAGAGTTTCAGGTGGTGTCCCTTCCTTGGGCACTCTCTCCTGCTCCATTTTCCTTGCTGACTCTGAGTCTGGAATTTCTGTTGGCTTCAGAAAGGCTCTCTTCCACTTGTTCTAGGCTACCTGGTTACATTTTATCCATACACAAATTTCCATTCTTTATCTGCCTGCTAGAAATTTGTTAACCTCCCTTGTCGGCCCATGAGCTTCTCCCATTGTTTCTTTGCAATTGGTTTTAATTCTATCTAAGAGTATGATGACATGAAAGCTTTTGTGCTAATTTCCATTTTGAAGCTAGTATTGTTTTTGAACTCTTTTTTTAAAAAATTAGATTTATTTATTTGAAAGGCAGAGTTACAAAGAGGCAGATGCAGAGAGAGAGAGAGAGGTCTTCTATCACTGGTTCACTCCCCAGTTGGCCACAACAGTCGGAGCTGCGCCAATCTGCAGTCAGGAGCTAAGAGCTTCTTCCAGGTCTCCCTTGTGGGTGCAAGGGCCTAAGGACTTGGGCCATATTCTACAGCTTTTCCAGGCCATCACAGAGAGCTAGATCAGAAGTGGAGCAGCTGGGACTTGAACTGGTGCCCATGTGGGATGCCAGCACTGCAGGCAGTGGCTGTATCTACTACAGGCCTTGAACTCTTTTCATGTGATATTCCCTCTTTCCTTCTCTCATAGCAACAGCTTGTGATTTTAGACATAGCAAAAACTTTACTTTCCCTTTCCATAGACATGATTTCTTTAACTTTCTTTTAACACAGGATAATGTAATTTTTTCATCTCATTGATTCCAATCAGCTTATGTTACTCTCCACTGAAATGTCTTCAATGATCCTGCTGAATAAAGCCCATATCACATAGCTGACCCATGCCTACTCATCCAGTCTTGTCTTTTCTATCCTTAATAATCACTCTTCTATAAAAACAAAGAAGCGCTGCTCAGCTTCTTCCCAACACAGTTGTCTCAGTGTGTTGCCTCAGAGGGTACCGCATCTCCTCCCCAGCCTTAGCCATAGCTCCCTTCTAACTCCATATCCACCCAGAGCCTGTGGTCTGTTTCTTTTTGTGGCTATGTTTTTTCTGTTCTGCATACTTACGGAACCTCATATTTAAAGCACTTTTCAAGTCTTTAGAAACAAATTATCTGGTTCCTTCCTATTTGTGAGCTGTATGAGTCTGGAGCAAGGGCCATGTCTTCTCTTTGTTTTGATATTTCTAAGTCAGGACTTGCCACACAATGAATGTTCATAGAATACATTGATTGCTGCATTAGGATTTCCTTCTCAATCAGTTATATCTCTGCTCAGAATCAAGATTATTTATTTACCCAGGGTGGGGATGATTTTTCAGCCCCTTTGTAGCTCTTCTTCTGAGCTATTTGAAAATACCACCAGAAGGAGCACACATCGACCTTGCCTTTGCCTTCCTCACCTCCTGGTGACGTCTCTCCATCATGGCTGTCATTTCACTGGCCTTGACCTTTACAGAAAAAAACACTAGGCAACCTCTCTCAATCTTCAGCTCCCCTATTTAATATACCTGCACTGGTCACATTTACTTATTGAAATACTGAAAGAATAATGAGCTTTGTATAGTTCTTAGAGTCATGGAAATGTTGAGCTTTACGTTACCTTAGAAAGTAGGCAGGGTAAATATTTCATCTATGGAGCAGGAAACTCAGTGTGACCCAAGTTGCTTCTCAGGATCACACAGGGGGTCAGTTACAGAATTCATAGTGGATAAAGCCACTTCCTGCGATGCCAGCATCCCATGTAGGTGCTGGTAAAATTCCCCACTGCTCCAATTCCCATCCATCTCCCTGATAATGTGCGTAGGAAAGGATCAGAGGATGGCCCAAGTGCTTGGGCCTCTACACCCATGTGGGAGACCTGGAAGAAACTCCTGGCTTCAGAGTGTGGCCCATTTTTGGTCATGGTGGCCATTTGGGGAATGAACCAGTGAATGGAAGATTCTCTCTCTCTCTCTCTCTCTCACTCTCAACTCTTCCTTTCAAATAAATAAATAAATGTTTAAAAAAAGACTTAGGATTAGTGCCTGGATCTCCAGTCATATAAGAAGTGTTTTTTCTAGTTTGTGCAAATGTATTCTCTCTGTTTCTATCTCTCTGTCTCTCTCTCTCTTTGTGTGTGTGTGTGTGTGTTGGAAAAATATCAAGAAGTGCAATTGTAGGATTGTATTGAAAAATTATGCTTGACTTTATAAGAAACTGAAAAAAAAACTATTTTTCATATTGGCTGTACCATTTTATATTCCCACCAGCAATGAATGAGAGTTTCCATTTCTTTGCATCATTGCTAGCCATTGGTAATGTTGTTTTTTTTTTATTTTTTAAATGTTTAACCAGTCTAGTAAATGTGTTGTGGTATCCCATTGTTTATTTAAATTTACATTTTCCTAGTGATGGGTGATGTTGAGTGTCTTTTCTTGTGAAGTTCCATGTTTATTTAAACAACACTTAGTAAGAGTTGAGCAAGAGGGCCAGCGCCGCGGCTCACTAGGCTAATCCTCCGCCTTGCGGAGCCGGCACACCGGGTTCTAGTCCCGGTCGGGGCACCGGATTCTGTTCCAGTTGCCCCTCTTCCAGCCCAGATCTCTGCTGTGGCCAGGGAGTGTAGAGGAGGATGGCCCAAGTACTTGGGCCCTGCACCCCATGGGAGACCAGGATAAGTACCTGGCTCCTGCCATCGGATCAGCGCGGTGCGCCGGCCTCAGCACGCTGGCTGTGGCGGCCATTGGAGGGTGAACCAATGGCAAAGGAAGACCTTTCTCTCCATCTCTCTGTCTCACTGTCCACTCTGCCTGTCAAAACAAAACAAAACAAAACAAAACAAAACAAAACAAAACAGTTGAGCAAGGGACTCTGCAGCTGCATCCAGGATGGCTGATATCTGGATATTCAAATATGCCCCTGAAGTTTGGGGAAGGTGATGAAGACATATTTCATAATCTGGCAACATGAAAGCATTAGAATAGGTGGGCTGCAGTTGGGATAGCTGTGTCATGCAGAGGTGAGAGTCAGGAGTCAGGTAACAGGTAGGCATTCACTCAGGGCCCTGTCCTGTCTTCTGTCATGCCAGATACACTTTCCACTCTTCTTTCTTTTTCCATTTTAGCTTTATTGAAGTATAACTGCCATATAAAACACTTCACATGCTTGAAATGTACAATTTGGGGATGTTTGTTGTATATTTATACCTGTGAAGTATCACCCTGATTAAATACTGAATCAAACATTTCCAAAAATTTTCTTGTGCCCTTTTGTAACATCTCTCTTCCCCTCCATCCCTGCCCTTCCACACTGACAACCATTTTTCTGTGTTCTTTCACCATATATTACTTTGTATTTAAGAGTTTTATATAACTAAAACCATTTAGTGTCTACCATTTTCTTTCTTGCTTCTTTTATTCATTATGATTGTTTTTTGAATTATTCCCATTTAGGCCTATATCACTGGTTCATTATTTTTTATTTTGATGAGTAATATTCCATTGTATGTGTTTTACTACTATTTGATTGCTCATTCCTATACTAGTGGACATTTTAGACTCTTTCAAATAGAGCTTCTATGAACATTTGTGCACATGGATGTAAGCTTCTATTTGTGTGTGTGTGTGTGTTTGTGTATACATCCAGACATGAAAAGGCTGAATAATAGAGTAGGTCTCTGTTTAACTTTTCTTTTTTTAAGATGTATTTATTTATTTGAAAGTCAGAATTACCTGGAGAGAGAGAGAGAGAGAGAGAGAGAGAGATCTTCCATCTGATGATAATACACACTCTCCAGAAGACCACAAAGGCCAAGACTGGGCTAGGGCTGAGCCAGTCCTAAGCTAGGATCCAGGAGCTTCATCTGGGTATCCCACGTGGGTGACAGGGGTCTGAACACTTGAGCCATCTTCTGTTGCATTTCACAGGCCATTAGCAGGGAGCTAGCTGAAAAGCAGCACAACCACATGGGATGCTGGTGTCTTAGATTGCGGCTTTACTTGCTGTGCCACAATGCTGGTCTCCTGTATAACTCTTTAAGAAACAGACTGTTTTCCAAAGTAATTGTACCATTTTACATGCCCACAAGCAGTGTAGGAGACTTTTTGTTTCTTCACATCTTTGTTAAAACTTGAAATAATTCTTTGCATTTAATTTTAGTTACTGTTGAGGCTGGTGCTGTGGCACAGCAGGTTAACGCCCTGGCCTGAAGTGCTGGCATCCCATTTGGCATTGGTTCAAGAACCGGCTTCTCCACTTCCGATCCAGCTCTCTGCTATGGCCTGGGAAAGCAGTAGAAGATGGCCCAAGTCCTTGGGCCCCTGCACCACGTCGGAGACCCAGAAGAAGATCCTGGCTCCTGGCTTCGGATGGCTGCAGCTCCGGCCGTTGTGGCCAGTTGGGGTGTGAAACATCAGATGGAAGACCTCTTTCTCTCTGCCTCTCCTCTTTCTGTATATCTCTGACTTTCAAATAAATAAGTAAATCTTAGTCACTGTTAGTTGTATAGTGGTATCTCATTGTGGACAATGCTGAAAATCTTTTCATATTTATTTGGTACCTTTATATTATTTATAGTGAAGTGCCTGTTCAAATATTTTGTCCATTAAAAAAATCCTGAGTTGTTTGCCTCCTTATTATTAAGTTTTTAGAGTTCTTTGTATATATAATTTCTCCATCACAGAGATGAATTTTAATATTTTTCTCCAAGTCTATGATTTATCTTTTCATGATCATAAGAGAGCCTTTTGAAAAGAGAATTTTTAAATGTTGATGAAGTAAAATTTATCAATTTCTTTTTTTATGGATTGTCCATAATTGTATCTAAGACATTTTTGCCCAAGACTTCACAATTTTTCTTCTAGAATTATTGTGATTCTAAATTTTGCATTTAGGTTAACAATTCTCTTAAATTACTTTTGCATATAAGGCAAGGTCTAGTTCAAAGTTATTTTATATCTGTCTATCTATCTATCTATCTATCTATTTTTTTTTGCATGGATGTCTAAATGTTCCAGCACCATTTGCTGAATATTCTACTAAATTGTTTCCATTCACTACTCTCTAGCCATATTGCATTTATTTGTTCCTACTTTATATGCAATAAGCATGTTCCTGCTCAGGGATTTCCACTCTCTTCTTCCTCTACCTAGAAAATTATTTACAATGAGGGCTGCATGACTCTCTTTTCCACTCATCTCTCTGCCCAAGTGCAGCTTTGTCACCAAGCTCTTTCCTGGCTACTCTCTCTGGATTGCTTTTTCTACCACCTCTATTTTCTCATCCTGATTTCATTTTCTCCAGAATACTTTCATTATAGAGTTATTCATTATAAGTTTCATTTGTAAATTCATTGTAAATTGTTACTCTTATAAATTTAGTTCCTGCTCTAACTGGTGAGATTTATGAAGGATTTTTTTTTAAAGATTTACTTATTTATTCGAAAGTCAGAGTTACACAGAGAGAGGAGAGGCAGAGAGAGAGAGAGAGAGAGAGGTCTTCCATCTTTTGGTTCACTCCCCGATTGGCCACAATGGCTGGAGCTGCGTCGATCCGAAGCTAGGAACCAGGAGTTTCTTCCGGGTCTCCTGCATGGGTGCAGGGGTTCAAGGACTTGGGCCATCTTCTATTGCTTTCCCAAGCTATAGCAGAGAGCTGGATCAGAAGAGGAGCAGCAGGGACTAGAACCAGTGCCCATATGGGATGCCGGTGCTTCAGGCCAGGGCGTTAACCCGCTGTGCCATAGCATCGGCCCCAAGGAAATATTTTTGTCTGATTTTTTTCCTGTATACAAGTGTTTTCAACTGTGGCTGGCATATACTGATTGCTTAAAAAGTAAATCTTTACTTCTAGGGATTCCTGATCCCACTGCAGAGTGCTTAGATTTGATTCTCAGCTCCACTTTCAATTTCAGATTCCTGCCAATGTCCACTCTGGAAGGCAGCAGGTTATGGCTGCCTTGGTTCCTGTCACCCTTTTGGGAGACTGGATAGAGTTTCTGATTCCTGGTTTTAACCTGACCCAGCCCTGGCTTCTTAAGGCATATGAAGAGTGAGTCAAAGAATGAGAGGTGTCTCCGTGTGACTATCTGTCTTTGTCTCTCTGCCTTTCAAAATAAATACATAAATAACCAAAAAAATTAGTTAAAGTAGCTCATCTTAAAGAATACCACAAAAATAGAAATATTGTAACTCATTCCTTAGTATAATGCCTGGTGAATATGAAAATGTGCAGAAAAGAGCTGATGTAGCAATACCGCTTGCTATCATTAGAAAGGTCTCTTTGTAGGCCCTTGATTGGTATCTGGAAGTTGGATTTGGGGAGGGACTGCAGCACTATTCCCAGAACTAATAAATCAGTCATTGTACTATTTCTACAAAATGATATAGCTTACTCTGGACACCTATTGTCCTCCTGGGGACCTGAGATGTGGGTGCACACTAGGCTGCCTATGTGACCAGCCTCCAACAAAGCCCTTGAGTGCTAAACTCTGGTGACTTTCCCTGTGAGACCATATTTTGCACGTGTTGTTACAACTTGAGGCTTGAAGAATTGCACATATTCAGTGTGACTTCATGAGGAGATCTTGTGCCTGGTTTCCTCCAGATCTCACCACGTGCACCTTTTCTCTTCTGATTTTGCTTTGTGTCCTTTCATTGTAACAAATCATAGTGTTATGGACAAAAGGCCAAAGAAACCAAACGGTGCTGGAGGCTTCAGGAGGAAAGTCACACATGTGGGCTTGACTAGACTCATGGATCAAGCATCAAGCCCAATCCTTTGTCTTTCTCTGCTGTTATACCCTAAATTTAGCAAGGCAGTAATGTAGCAATTTCAGAGGGCACACCTTTATCTTAGGCCCTCAGAGAATAACAAATCACAGCTGCAAGGTAAGATAGTTTTACCAGACAACAAGGAGTAAATCACAACTTAAAGGCAGTTTCAGGCACATAACTATCTTAGGTATGCAACTGGGCATTTATGGCAGGTGGGCATCTGGTTTCTAAAGTTAGTACTGGTTTGCTTAGACCCAACTGGCCCTTTGAAAACAAGTGGAATGGAGTCTATAGCATTCCTACAAGCTGCCTCCTTTAATGTCCAGAAGGAGAGGGTTTGTAACATTAGTTTTGAGTATGACTTATGTGCCAGGTCCTGTGAGAAGTCCTGCTGTTCATGTGCTGGATGGACTTGAGGGATAGCGTCAAGGACAGAAAGGGAGTTTTCTGTTGTCTGTCTTCCTCTTGGATAAAATTGAAAAAATGGTCAGCATGAAGGAGACTCCCAGCCAAAAACAGGGGTTCAGTCAAAGAGAATGGGGTTCAGGAGCAGCTCTGCATTTACTGGAAGATGGGATGCAAGGTGGGATCTCAGTCTGAGATGATCTGGGACAGTAGGCACAGAACAAGGGCAGAGGTTCCGGTGCAGTAGTGTGGTGAGCAAGACTGCTGGATGCCAAATCCTGTCTCCTTCCTTCACTGGATATAGTATTTGAGGAAAAGTGCCTATTTCTTCATAAAGAAGGGAAATAACAACAGTGTCTGTTACATAATATTAAGAGAATGAAAAATTAGTTCACATATGGATAGTTTCCCATGGGAGCTATTACTTCAGGAGCATGATGTGCCCAGCACTTACCAGTAAACTGCAGTTGGCTCTGCCATGTTGTGAGCACCCCACCGTGGGTTCTCGGTCTTTGTGCAGCCATTATCACTTGGGAACTGCATCTGTCTCGTGAGAGACTCATGAGAACACTACCTGGCTAGAGGGGAAGGGAAGGAGATGTCAGAGCAGCACCTGGACTGTGTGGGGAGCATTCCAGATGAATACAAGTCTGGATCCTCCAGGCTTCTGGACTATTCTAGGGGCCAGTGCAATGCTACATGCCTGTTCTTCCTGTGTCCAGTACTAGTTGTCCTTCCTCTCTGCATTCATGTTAAACTCCCTTCTATCTCAATTCAAATCTGCACATATAAAAGCTTCATGTGAGCTAATTTAGTTGTCAGTATTGTAGGAAGAGTTCAGAGTGCAGGACCCTCTCTGGTGATGGAGCTGAATCCTGGGCATGGA
Source organism: Oryctolagus cuniculus (assembly GCF_964237555.1). Classification (NCBI taxonomy): domain Eukaryota; kingdom Metazoa; phylum Chordata; class Mammalia; order Lagomorpha; family Leporidae; genus Oryctolagus; species Oryctolagus cuniculus. The sequence continues at coordinate 111,914,711 of NC_091434.1, forward strand.
GAATTGCTGAATGAGATGCCTGGGGCCAGGGCATCTTGTGGCACTCAACAGAGTTATTGTTTACTTCCTTGTTTTATGTGCTGATGACTGAGAATTTCTTTTGTTGAGATGACAGAACCAGTGGATCCAACAATTCTGGATCACAGAATGGCTGTATGGGGGTCAGATGTGCAGGACAGTCTCTTAGCCCTGAAACGGTCTTGGGCTTGTGGAAAGTTAGAAAAAGTTCTGATGTGTAATCTTGGAGTTATTTATTACCCAGCTTTTCTTAGTCTCACTAATATACTTGTTTTGCTTATCTCTCCTGATCCCTTTCCTCTGGCTCCCGCGTTACTCATCTAAACCACACTCACTACCCCACCATCATTCAATTGTCCAATTTCAAGCATTTTAACCAAAGCTTCCATGAACTCCTTCAGGAAGAAATTTTGTTACAGAAGAAGATGAACAGGTCACGTTTTATTTACTTAGCTTTAAAAGCTTTTTAAAATCACAAATCATAGTTCTCTGGTCCTCTGAATGCGTACTTAATCCACAAAGTCATCCTACTCCTTTGAGTCAGGCAAAGTCTGCAGCAATGTCACCGAGCTTACAGAAGACAGCTCTCTCTCTGTCATTTGTCCATATTACTGATTCATCTATCATCTGTCCACATTATCTGTCCATCATCCATCCAAAGTGAGGAAAAGCACCATCACCAAATTTGGTTCTTTTATTTTAATGTCTTCTGTCTTAGCCCATTTTCCAGGGAGCTCCTTTTCAAATGCTAACAATCATAGATTAATAGCCTCTCTCATTAATTGTCTGACCAGAGTAAAAATATGTCTTGGGAGACAGATTTTACTTCCACCCGCCTCTGATAATGTCAAGGTATTGCACAGTATGTCTAGGACTGCAGCCGACCCCAGAATACAAATTGCTCTTTCTGAGGTATTTGACTCTGTTCTTAGAGTAACTATAAGCTCGGTATGTCAATTTTGACATTTCAGTTAGTAGGCGCAGCACTTTTTTTATAAGGTAGGGAATTATTAACAGTATGTAAGGGGAGACACAGAAATATCACCCAACGTCATTTACATCTCTTCCATCAAAAGGATAGGCAATAATCTGTCATAGAAGTTTTAAGTGCCCTTCTGCTAAGGGTGAAAGCAGAGACAGCAGAAGTAGCATTAAACTAGATGACCCCTTAAGGCCCTGTTCACTTTTAGGAGCTATAAACTATTGCATTTCAGAGCCAGAAGTACCATTGCAGATAATATCTTTATACAAGTGGAAACCAAAGCCCATTAGGGCGATAACAACTGTTAACGGTGAGGTGAGTCAAGATCCCTGTTCCATTAAACATTTGATGACTTTGATCACCTATCATGAGCCAGGCTGGGGCTACCATTGTATGAAACATAGAGTTTGTGACTGCATGGGTCTCAGGTCTAGTTTTCAATTCCATAACTTACCTTATATTGCAATAAACTATTGCCAATTTGGACATGGTTTTGCTTCTAGACCACTATTTTTTGTAAATCAGCTTTCCAAGTCTCTCTCTTTTTTTAAATATTTATTTATTTGGAAAGAAGAGTTACAGAACAAGATAAGAAAGAGAGAGAGAGAGAGAGGGAGGGAGAGAGAGAGAGGGAGAAGGAGAGAGAGAGAGAGAGAGAGAGAGAGAGAGAGAGAGAGATCTTCCACTCACTATTCACTCCCCAAATGACTGCAACAGCTGGAACTGGTCTGGGCTGAAACTGGGAACCAGGAGTTTCTTCCAGGTCTCCCACATGGATGGTAGGAACTCAGGCACTTGAACCATGTTCTGCTGCTTTCTCAGGCACATTAGCAGAGAGCTGGATCAGAAGTGGAGCATCTAGGACTTGAGTTGGTGCCCATATGCTGGCATCATGGACAGTGGCTTAATGTGCTGAATCACAAAGCTGGGCCCTGCTTTCCAGGTTTCTTGAGATACAATTGACAAATAACAGTTGCACATATTATGGTATGATGTTTTTATAACATTTTAGACAAAGAAACCATTGAATGCTGTTGATAAGAGTATGAATTGTTAGCAGCCATTATGACGGTGCTTCAAAAAATTAGCAGTGGAACTACCATGTGATCTAGCAATCCTACTTATAGAAATGTGTCTAAAGGAAATGAAATCAGTCTGTTAGATGAGATATTTGCATGCCGTGTTCATGGCACCATTACTCACAACAGCCAAGATATGGAATCAACTTATGTGTGTATTGATGAATGAATGGATAAGGAAAATGTTTTTTATGTATATACGTATATACATATTATATATAACATAATGGAATATTATTTAACCTCTTGAAAGAAGTAAATCCTGTTATTGACAACAACATAGGTGAACTTGAAGGATATTTTTCTAAGTGAAATGACCTAGGTCATTCTTGACTCTGAGACTCAAGAGTGGCCTATGTCTTTTGCATTATGATTTTTTTCTTATAGATATTCATGACTGTGTTAAGCATTGCTCTTCCACTGGGTTTAATTTACTGATGCAGTAGCCCTGGGGAGTGATAGCATGCCAGATCTCTAGCCCTTTGAGGTTCATTGATTCAACACATCATTTTTGTATTTGAGAAAGCCACAGCTTGGAGAGCCTAGGTTACATGTCCATGACACTGCATTATTAAGTATGTGAGTTAGGATTCTCACCCACATCTGATTCCAGAGTTTTCAATCATTTTTTCTTCAAACTATTTCACTATTCCAACTCTGCACATTCTTGTGAAAAACCTCCCAGGAAATCATAACAAAGAGAGAATCCACTTCTTAAATTCTTTTAGAGTGCAAGTTTGTTTATTCTGATTAGTTTTGGGTGTGGGGAGCAGCCCGGACTAGACTGAGTTACTGGAATTAAGACTTATTCTATGCATCTGCTCTCCCACAATATGGCGCTGGGAGAGAAGTAAACAGCTTCCGTACAGCTGCCTCCAGTTCAACCAATAAACTGTAGGACTTGCTCCTGATTGGAGAGCAGCGTACTCGGCGTGTGGGCAGCCGAGTTAGGATTGGCGGAGGAGGACTATAAAGGAGGAGAGAGACGGCATGCACCAGGAACATCTATGGGGAACATCTAAGGGGAATATCTAGGTGAAGGAACACCCGTGCAGCCCCCGAGAAAGCCGGCCGGCGGTGTGCCGCTCCCCTGCGGAAGTGGGGAATGTGGCCAGGGGGAACTGCCCTTCCACGGAGGTGGAAGGGATAGTAGCCAACCCGGGAAGAACCAGCAGCAAACCCGGGGAGGGCCGAGCAGACGAAAGAACAGCACAGGGTCCTGTGTTGTTCCTCCACGAAGAGGGGGAGCGACATAATGGTGCCGTGACTCGGATATGAAGCCTAGGCAGGGCTTAGTGTCATTCCTCCACGAAGAGGGGGAGCGACATAATGGTGCCGTGACTCGGATATGAAGCCTAGGCAGGGCTTAGTGTCGTTCCTCCACGAAGAGGGGGAGCGACATAATGGTGCCGTGACTCGGATAGGAAACCTGACTCGGATAGGTAACCTAGGTCGGATAGCAAACTTAGGAGGGAAGAAACGGGAAGAACTGGGAAAATACCGGAGAGAGAGACTAGCAAACAGCCTAGGGAAAAGCCGGACGAAAAGGGTGCCGGAAGAAGCTATTGAAAGCCTAGGCATAGACTCAGATACGGACTACGGGGGGAAGCTGAGAGAAATCTCTAAGGTCGAAAGCGAAAGTGAAAGCTAGAACAAACAGACTCAGATGGGGACTGTGGGGAGAGGCCAGGAGAAATGAGGGAGGAGTATTGTTGGAGGAAAGCTTGGGGAAACATACCGGGTAGAGAAAAATGTTAGGGAAATTGAAGCCGCGGGGGGCAGGCCAAGGCGGAAACGAAAGCCACTTTGGGATTCTCAAGTTAGCCTGGGAATAAGGGGCGAAAAGTTGAAACCAGAAGCTGAAACGTAAGCCTGGTTGGGATCCATCTGATTAGCCTGGGGAGCAAAGGACGGGAAGCCAAACCGTGGGGTGGAGACGTATGCTGGGTTGAATTCGCCAGGCTAGCCCGGGGAACTTGGATTGAATGCTAGTGGTGGAGACGCAAGCTACGCTGTGTGACTCGCGGAAGCCGCCGCGTGCAGAGAGAGCACGGGGCGTGAATAGATAGGGAACGCGGGGCTGGCGCGAGGCCGTGGTTCAGACGCGAAAGGGTTAAGTGCGAGACCGCGGAGTGTGCGCGCAAAGCCGAGCCGCAGATGAGAGAGACGCAGGCTGAAGCGGCTCAGCCGGAAAGCCACCGAGAAATAGCCTCGGGGCGGAGCCTGCCGGCAGGGCGAGGCGCCGGGAAGCCGCAGGGATAAGAGAAACAGAAGTTTAGAAGTAAAAGAGAAATAGGAATGTTGGCAGACAGAAGTAAAATGGGAGAGATAGGAATGCCCGGAGATAGAGAAATAGAGAAATAGAAAGGCCTCCCCTCAACATGGCAATGAGAGAGCTTGGATTCGGTCTGCCTGATTAAGTGAGGCGATGAGCACCTGCGGCGGCTAGCAGCTTATGCGCCGCAGGTCACCGAAGATAGGCACGAACCAACACTAATAAGTCTCCCCCACAATGCGGCAATGAGAAGGCTTGGATTCGGTCTGCCTGATTAAGGCGGTAAGCGCCAGCAGGCGGCTCGACCAGAGTATGAGCCGCAGGTCACTGAACACAGGCATGCATCAGCGCCTAAAAACCTCCTCACAACATGGCGAAGAGAGGACCCGGATTCGGTTTGCCTGATTGATAGGACTTGTAAGAACCTGTGGCAACTCTAGCAAGTAGAGCAGAGTGTGTGCCGCGGGACACCGAAGACAGGCGTGTATCAACGCCAAAAAATAAAAAGAAAGGGGGATCTGTGGGGAGCAGCCAGGACTAGACTGAGTTACTGGAATTAAGACTTATTCTATGCATCTGCTCTCCCACAATATGGCGCTGGGAGAGAAGTAAACAGCTTCCGCACAGCTGCCTCCAGTTCAACCAATAAACTGTAGGACTTGCTCCTGATTGGAGAGCAGCATACTCGGCGTGTGGGCAGCCGAGTTAGGATTGGTGGAGGAGGACTATAAAGGAGGAGAGAGACGGCATGCACCAGGAACATCTATGGGGAACATCTAAGGGGAATATCTAGGTGAAGGAACACCCGTGCAGCCCCCGAGAAAGCCGGCCGGCGGTGTGCCGCTCCCCTGCGGAAGTGGGGAATGTGACCAGGGGGAACTGCCCTTCCACGGAGGTGGAAGGGATAGTAGCCAACCCGGGAAGAACCAGCAGCAAACCCGGGGAGGGCCGAGCAGACGAAAGAACAGCACAGGGTCCTGTGTTGTTCCTCCACGAAGAGGGGGAGCGACATAATGGTGCCGTGACTCGGATATGAAGCCTAGGCAGGGCTTAGTGTCGTTCCTCCACGAAGAGGGGGAGCGACATTGGGAAATAGGTTTAGTGAAATATTAGGAGTGTTAAGTCTCCAAGAGGTAGAATAGGATGTTTCTAGGTAGAAGGGTAGGGAGTCTTGGAAGATCTGGGTGCTAATTATGGTGACTAAGAAGGATGACCAAAAAGTCCAGACTACTTAATAGAGAACTTCCCTCCGTATTTGGATTATGAATGGCACTGTGAACCTTGCTGTTACGGCATCCACTGATTCCATATTCAGTGCAGTGGAATCCCCGTCTGTGTTCTTAAAAAATTAAAGCAGTTTTATGGGTATTAAATGTTTAAGTGGCTCCAGCAGCTAGAAAGAAAAATTACCTTATGAATAAAATAGACCAATGCCTGATTGCTGGCATGGGAAGTATTTGAAAAACGTGTTTGCAGGCTCTGGAGCTTGGCAGCCTTTGTTTTATGGTGTGCAGTGATAGGGGGAAATGGATGAATGAATATACAAATGATTGTAGGCAAACTATAGAATGTGAAAATTGTGGAGGAGAAATTAAATTTGCTTCAACACATTTTTCCTGAGCACTTATTATGAGCTCAGCAACACGCAAGGCTTTGTGGATCTTGTGAAAGCAGCCTCTGGTGTGGAGTTTGTCTTCATTTGTCCTGCATTCTTTCATGGATTAATCAGGACGACACTACATATTTCTCTGTGTGCCAAATAAACCCCAAGATTCCTGTGTCTTAATATATACTTTTTCATAAAATCAGATTTACTAAGGAATAGCTTTTCCACTTTTATTTTTATAAAGAGTTTATTAATACATTAGGTTTTTTCAGGGGCATAGCAAGTGCATGATAATTACTAAAACAAAATTCTCATGTTAATGTGATATTAATATAAACAGACATATTCAATGTATCTAATAGATGCAATTATAAGAATATAATGACACCTCTTACTTCTTTCATTCTTTCATTTCCTTCCTTCCTTCCTTCCTCCCTTCCTTCAATAGCTACCCCTCTGATTTCTATTCCTGTGGTTTTGCTTTCTCCAGAATACTGTATTAACAGGATATTCAGTTTCACATAGTTTTTTCTTTTTATGTCTGTCTCATTTTACATGGGAGAATACTTGGGATGTATCTGTGTTCTTGTATACATCATCAGTACCTTCCTTTTTATTCTGAAAAGTAGTCTATTGAATGGCTATGCCAGAGTACAGAGTATGTTTATGCATTTATTAGTGAACATATGGATTGTTTCTAGTTTTAGTTTTTATGAACAAAACATTCATAAACAATCTTGTATAGATATTTGTGTGGATAACAGAATGCGTTTTTCTTTCTTTATAAGTGTCCAACATGGATCTTCCTCATAGACAAACAGCTTTTTTTTTTTTTCTTTACCTAGTAACCTGGAGATCTAGGCTTTCTTTGTATGTGGCTCCCTGACAAGCTAGGGCCTTGGATGTTGTTCAGTCTTTGGAAAATAAAAGGATCTTCTTAGAATACCAGAAAAGACACACATCATTCTACTCATGTTCTGTGTGCAAGTACTAGGTCTATGGCCCAGAATGCAAGGGAAATGGGATATCAGTCCCACAAGTCACTCTATGCAATGGACAAGAGTTCATGGATTTTTGCTGATAATGCAATTTTCTTGTTCAGAAAATCTTTACTGAGAGCCTACAAAACCTGAAACATTCTATTAGGTGCCAGAAATCAAGTAATTAGAAAACAAACATATAAACAAAAAAATCTCAAACCAAAAGCACCTTGAGTTTTCAGTATGGATAGATTTAAGGAAAGTACAATGTACTTTCATAAAAATGATCAGTAGAAATAAAAGTGCTATATCAGAAGGAATGAGGAACAGAGTAAGTATAAGAACTATAAAATGACAGATGATTGTGAATGGGTGAGGGAAATTTCCCTCATATGGTAAGATTTCATACGAGCTCCTAAGGATTCTAGAAATGATGATGGTAGAATGGGAATTTAAGAGACAGTTGATCCACAAAATGGAATGGCTAAAGCAGTATACTGTGTTTAGGCCTTGCTTGAGGGTGAGTAAAGAAATTTGCCTGACTTCTCTGCATACTTACTTTAAGGCCACAGCAAAAAGTCCATTCAAGTTGCTAAGGAAGTTCCATTCAGTTTGATTATTTTAGTGGCTGCTGCTGTTTCATTGAAGGTGATAAATGATTTAAAGTGTGGAATACTATACCCCACGGAGGTAAAGTTTTTCATTAATTAAGTGATGGTATCTCCTAGTGGGTGTTTTCTAAATATTAATAAAATTGAATGAACTAAGATAGCAAGAAGAAAATTGCTTCTCTTCCTTTTACAAAACAGTTTGGAGAGAGATCATGCTGATTTACACATTAAACCATTGACTGTTTAAATCTAGGATCCATTAACACAGTTGATTTCTTTATAGAAGAATACTTCAAAAGGTTTGTGAAAATAGAGATAAGTTTATTTTGGTCAAAAAATTTTGAAAGTCATGCACAGTTTTTTTTTTAAACTTTTATTTAATGAATAAAATTTCCAAAGTACAGCTTATGCCTTACAATAGCTTTTTCCCCCACATAACTTCCCTCCACCCACAACCCTCCCCTCTCCCGCTCCCTCTCCCCTTCCATTCACATCAAGATTCATTTTCATTCTCTTTATATACAGAAGATCAATTTAGCATATATTAAGTAAAGCTTTCAAAGGAAGCACATAAACAAGTCTAGTACCTGCTAATACTAACCGATAGAATAAATAAAGGGGAGAGTGATCCAACACGGGAAGCGAGATACTCAGCAGACTCATAGAATGGCGGATGTCCTAAACAGCACTCTGGCCTCAGAATCAGCCCTAAAGGCATTCCGATCTGGCTGAAAAGCCCATGAGAGTATTTCAGGCATGGAAAGCCAAGACACTCTGGCAAAAAACAAACAAACAAACAAACAAACAAACAAAAAAAAACCTAAATGAAAGATCTTCCTGAGTGAGATCCCAGTGGAAAGAATAGGTCTTCAAAGAAGGAGGTACCTTTCTCTGAAGGGAGGAGAGAACCTCCACTTTGAGTATGACCATGTCTAAACAAGATAAGAGTCGGAGAACTCAGAGGGCTTCCATAGCCTTGGAAACTCATGACTGGTGCATAGGGAGATTACTGATGCCATAAACAGGAGTGTCAATTTGTAAAGTCAACAACAGGAGTCACTGTGCACTTACTCCTCATGTAGGATCTCTGTCCTTAATGTGCTGTACATAGAGGCTTAATGCTATAACGAGTACTCAAACAGTATATTTCACTTTGTGTTTCTATGGGGGTGCAAACTGTTGAAATCTTTACTTAATGTATACTAAACTGATCTTCTGTAAAAAAAAAAAAAAAAGAAATTATCAATTCCCAACTTGACTCTCACTGGGATTAAACATGACAATAGGTCTGATCTGATTTCATCATCATTTAAAAAATCATCTATTATTTTTCACTTTATGTTTGTGTGGGAGCAAACTGTTGAAATCTTTACTTAATGTATGCTAAGCTGATCTTCTGTATATTAAGATAATCGAAAATGAATCTTGATGTGAATGGAAGGGGAGAGGGAGTGGGAAAGGGGAGGGATGCGGGTGGGAGGGACGTTATGGGGGGGAAGCCATTGTAATCCATAAGCCATACTTTGGAAATTTATATTCATTAAATAAAAGTTAAAAAAAAAGTAAAGCTTTCAACAGTTTGCACCCACACAGAAACACAAAATGTAAAATACTGTTTGAGTACTACTTATAGCTTTAAATCACAATGTACAACACATTTAGGACAGAGATCCTACATGAGGAGTAAGTGCACAGTGACTCCTGTTGTTGACTTTACAAATTGACACTCCTGTTTATGGCATCAGTAATCCCCCTAGGCTCTTGTCATGAGTTGCCACGGCTATGGAAGCCTTTTAAGTTCACCGACTCCGATCATATTTAGACAAGGTCATAGTCAATGTGGAAGTTCTCTCCTCCCTTCAGAGAAAGATACCTCCTTCTTTGAAGACCTGTTCTTTCCACTGGGAGGAATCTGGAAAACATCATGCTTGAGTGAAATAAGCCAGTCCCAAATAGGCTCTTTCCATGAATTTTGAAAAAGACTTACTTATTTGTTTATTTGAAAGGCAGAGTGCATGAGAGAGGGAGAAAGGGAAGAAGAAGGAGGAGGAAGAGGAGGAGGAGGAAAGGAGGAGAAGAAAGAGAGAGAGAGAGAGAGAGAGAGAGAGATGAGAGAGAGAGAAAGAGAGAGAGAGAGAGAGAGAGAATCTTCCATCCGCTAGTTAACTCCTCAAATGGTTGCAACAGCCAAGGCTGGTCAGGCCAAAGCCAGAAACCTGGAACTCCATTCTGGTTCCCCACATGGTTGTCAAAGTCCAAGTCCTTGGGTCATCATCTACTGCCTTCCCAGGTGCATTATCAGGGATTTGGATCAGAAGCAGAGTAGCTGGGATTTGATCCAGAGCTCTGATCTGAGAGGTGGGCTGAGACTGTGCCACAACGTGCATCCTTCCATGAACTTTCTGAAGACTTCTCATATGCATGGATTTTAAAATTTTTGCAGTAAAATAAATTTATCTTTTAATTCCATCATCAACATACTTTCTGAAGTCCCCTTGCATTACTCTAGATCCAGTGAAAGAAATAGAAATCTCTAAGGGCTGGCGCTGTGAAGACATCCCAAGTCCTTGAGCCTCTGCACCTGCTTGGGAGACCTGGAAGAAGCTCTTGGCTCCTGGTTTCGGATTAGCCCAGCTCCGGCCATTGTGGCCAATTGGGGAGTGAACTAGCAGTTAGAAGACCCCCCCCTCTGCTTCCCTTCTGTCTGTGTGTAATTCTGACTTTTAAATAAATAAATCTTTTGAAAAAAAGAAATATCTGATAGGTACTTTGGCAGGACAGTGTGTTATACAGGAAATGAGGTTCTTACAAAATTATTCAAATAGCTATAGAAGAAGCAATTGCAGTAGCTATGATATGGAAGTTGGGAAACTGCTTCTTCTATTGCAGCCAGAACTCTTGCCCCAGCCTGGTGAGGGAAAGAGGACTGTGGAGTTCAGCCATAACTGACTTGTCTTGCCATTGCAGCCTCCAAGAAATGCCTCCAGCTTGGTGTGACTTCTTCCATGAGCTTATATTACAAAGCCTCACTTTCTTTTGTTTTTTCTAGACCTAACACAGTGTAGGAAAGGATACATTTAATCTCCCAGTGTTTGTGATTTAGGGTAGAATGTGCAAGAGGGCAGCTGTCATTGCTAAGCCCAATCATGACATTGAGTTCCATGATCATTAACTTTTTGGGGTCTTCACTTTATCTGTTATTCTTTCTTGCTATTGAAAAGGAAGATTTTTATGCAAAAATAAGATAGAAAAAGATATCAATGGCATTATTTTTTATCATCCTTTGCTTTTTGTTAATATAAACGCATATTTCATGTATTTCATAAATAGAATTCTAAGACTATGATACTTCCCTTTCTCCCTCCATCCTTCCCTCCTGCCCTCTCTCTATGCCTTCCTTTCTATTTTAATATTTTGTGATCGCATATGTTTAGTTTAACTTATTGTCACAGGCTCAATGCTACTCTAAATAAAGTGCTCAACAAGCAGAAGATGGAAAGACCACTGTTCAGCAGGAATATAGACAAGGCCTATAAAAATAATCGAATCTCATGATATCAATTTCACTTATACACAGCAAAAATTTTTTGTACTCTATATATTAAGTACCAGAAATTAGAGAAAGCATTTGCTATTTTATCTTTTTCTGTCTGGCTTATTTCACTAAGCATGCTGGTCTCCAGTTACACCTGTTTTGTTACAAAAGACAGGATTTCCTTCTTTTAATGGCCAAATAATATTTTACCATGTATATATGCCATATTTTCTTTTTTTATACAACTTCTGACCAGCATTTATAATTTCAAGCACTTAGAAATAGGAGCTCTAACACTTGATTTTACTATAATCAATATATATTCAATATATAATCAATATTTTAATCAATCAATATTTTAATATAATCAATAATGAAAAATATAGTCCCTAAGATATAAAGAGAGTGAGGATCACAGACTGAAACTAATTCAGGATCCTACAAGGACTAAATTTGAGGTCAAGCTTGAGCTACTTATCACTAATAGGAATGTCACTAATAGAAACAACCAGTGTTATCTGATCAAGTTTTTTTTAAAACTTTTATTTAATGAATATAAATTTCCAAAGTACAGCTTATGGATTACAATGGCTTCCCCCCATAACGTCCCTCCCACCCGCAACCCTCCCCTTTACCACTCCCCTCTCCCCTTCCATTCACATCAAGATTCATTTTCGTTTCTCTTTATATACAGAAGATCAATTTAGCATACATTAAGTAAAGATTTCAACAGTTTGCTCCCACACAGAAACATAAAGTGAAAAATACTGTTTGAGTACTAGTTATAGCATTAAATCTCAATGTACAGCACACTAAGGACAAAGATCCTACATGAGGAGTAAGTGCACAGTGACTCCTGTTGTTGACTTAACAAATTGACACTCTTGTTTATGGCATCATTAATCAACCTAGGCCCTTGTCATGAACTGCCAAGGCTATGGAAGCCCCCTGAGTTCACTGACTCTGATGATTTTTAGACAAGATCATAGTCAAAGTGGAAGTTCTCTCCTCCCTTCAGAGAAAGGTACCTCCTTCTTTGATGACCCGTTCTTTCCACTGGGATCTCACTCACAGAGATCTTTCATTTAGGTCCCCCCCCCCCCCCCCAGAGTGTCTTGGCTTTCCATGCCTGAAATATTCTCATGGGCTTTTCAGCTGGATCCGCATGCCTTAAGGGCTGATTCTGAGGCCAGAGTGCTGTTTAGGACATCTGCCATTCTATGGGTCTGCTGTGTATCTCACTTCCCATGTTGGATCATTCTCTCCTTTTTGATTCTATCAGCTAGTATTTGCACACACTATTCTTGTTTATGTGATCCCTTTGGTTCTTAGTCCTATCATTACCATCAATTGTGAACAGAAATTGATTACTGGGACTAGTGAGATGGCATTGGTACATGCCACCTCGATGGGATTGAATTGGAATCCCCTGGTATGTTTCTAACTCTACTGTTTGAGGTGAGTCAGCTTGAGCATGTCCCGAATTGCACATCTCTTCCCTCTCTTATTCCCACTCTTATATTTAACAGTGATCACTTTTCAGCTAAGTTTCAGCACTTAAGAAGAATTGTGTATTGATTACAGTATTCAACCAAAAGTATTAAGTAGAACAAACAAACAAAAATACTAAGAGGGATAACATATCAAGTTGCTCATCAACAGTCAGGGTGAGGGCTGATCAAGTCACCGTTTCTCATAGTGTTCATTTCACTTTAACAGGTTTCATATTTTCTTTAGTCATCAGCTGATGGAAATCTAGGTTGATTACATAACTTAGCTATTGTGAATTTTAGCAGCTGTAAACATGGGGATACAGGTAACTTTTCATATGCTGATTTCATTTCTTTAGGGTAAATTTTCAGGAGTGGGACGGCCTGTTAATATGGTAGATCTATTTTTAGTTTTCTGGGGAATCTCCAAACTGTCTTCCATAGTGGTTGTACTAGTTTACATTCCCATTAACAGTGAATTAGGGTAGCTTTTTCTGGTTAGAGTAGATACTACATTTCATCTTAGTCAGAAGGCCAAGAAGCAATAGGGTAATTTTTTCTCCACATCCACATTAGCATTTGTTATTTTCTAATTTTTGGATGATAGCCACTTTAATGGGTGAGGTGATACCTCATGCACAGGCAATAAAACAAAAAATGAACAAATGGGATTAGCTAAAAGGATTTTGCATAACAAAAGAAACAATAAAGTAAAGATGCAACCAAGAACATGGGAGAAAATATTTGAAAACTATGCATCTGGTAAAGGATTCATATTCAGAAATGTAAGGAGCACAAGAAACTCAAGAAAACAAACGATCCAGTTAAAAACTGGACAAAAGGGTTCTGCAAATTGGTGTAGCATGTAAAGCCTCCTCCTCTGATGCTGGCATTCCATATGGGCACCAGTTTGTGTCCTGGCTGCTCCATTTCCAATCCAGCTCCCTGCTAATATCCTGGGGAAAATAGTGAAAGATGGCTCCAGTACTTGGGCCCCTGCCACTCACATGGGAGACTGGGATGATGCTCCTGTCTTCTAGCTTTGGCCTTGTTCAGCAGCTACCATTGTGGCGATCTGGGGAGTGAACTAGCAGATGGGGGATCTCTCTCTTTCTCTACCTCCCCCTCTCCCTCCCTCTCTCTCTGTAACTCTGACTTTCAGATCAATAAATAAATCTCTAAAAAATACAGAAATGGGTAAAGGACAGGAATAGACATTTTTCAAATGATGAAATACAAATGGCCAATAGACATATGAAAAAAAATGCTCAGGATCACTAGCCATCAGGGTAATGTTAATAAAAAAGGCATTATTATTTTAAATATGAGAGTTCTTGTAATTATATTTGATTACATTCATACAGAACCCAATAACGAAAAGGCATTGACATTTTGAATCTCTTCTGGAAACAATGTCAGAGTGTCAGGACTTCCAAACCCTGGACACACTAGATTTGTCATGAATTGCTTCTCTGGGCTCTTTGCACTTCTTTGCTGAGTGTTCCTTGACCTTATTTAATTAATTTATTTTACATTTGAGAGGGAGAGAGAGCAAGAGAACACTCTTATCAAGTTCCCAAATGCCCACAATCATAGAGTTGGCCAAGCAGAAACCAGGAGATGGGAAATCAGTCCAGGGTTCTCACATGGGTGCCAGGAGCCCAGCCACGAGAGCCATCACTACTGCTTCCCAGGGTGCACATTATTACTAAGCTGGTATCAGCAGCCAGGACTAGGCACTGAATCAAGGCATTCTGATATGTTGTAGGGTTATCTTACCTGCACACCAACTGCCCATTCTTCTGAAACAATTTTAAATCAACAATTCATAAGGTGTAGAGATTTTATTGAAGAGTTAGTTGTAAGATGGAGAAGAGGCTTCACATCACATCTTATTTAATGAAATTGCTTTTCAGATAACTTTGTCTTCCCATACAAATTTCTTTTCTAAGTTTACTTCTCTGTTTCCCAGAGGTTCTAAGAACTCTCTAGTGTGACAAGAAATTTAGGTATTATCTTCAGCAAATCTATGTAAGAGGATATTTCAAAAAGTTTATGGATAAAGGGAATCAAAAGGCAGACTTACTTTTTTTTTGGTGCAAAAAAGTTTGAAATCTATATACTAGAAATCTTCAAACAGTTCATGGAAAATGTGCATTATGAAAAAACTATGCATGAGTTTCAATTTTTGTATGAAAAATAAATGTATCTTTTAATTCCATTTTTTCTACAAACTTTCTGAAGGACCCTCATGTACCACTCAGCAAAATAAAAGCTGGATGGTTCACAGAACTGTCACTATCAACTGTTTTTCAAGGGTGGTCTCTTGCAAGAAAGGTGGGAAGATATTGGAGTAAAATTTTTTCTTTTTAAGTTATATCTTAAGTGGCTTTTCAAAGTATTCACCCAACAAAAGAGTATATCCTAGTAGAGAAGTTTGGACCTAAGAAAGTATGTGTTCTTTCTTTTATTATATATAAGGATACCCTTTTTTCTAGAACAAGGGCTTAAGGGTCATAATTTTGGAGAAATGATGATGAACTATATCTAAAAGACACTGGAAATAAAAATTGAACAGAATGAATCTTTTTAATGTGTGTAGTAATTAAACATGATGATACACAAGCAATTAAAATATAATTTAACTTAGATACTGTGAAATATTTATATTTAATGTTTATCAAGTTTAAAGCATTTTTATTTCCCTAATTTTGTTTGAACTTCACAATAATGTCACAAATGCAGAGGTCAGATAGTTTTGCTAATATGTTATGCTTGGAATAGTGACTTCTGGTTTATAAAAATGGTATCTAACTTAATTTCTTATTGTTTAAAAGGAGTATTTTCAGGCATTTCCTCTATATTTTCTTTATAGAAGATATCTGGGTCTTACTCCACTCAATTCTAAAAAAAATGATGCTAATAAATAATAAAACATCCAACTTTGAGTGTCTGCTTTGTACTAGTTGTTTTATAAGTGTTATCTCAAATCCTCAAACTATTACCAAATAGATAACACATTATAAGTATATAGATATGTGTGAAGAATTATGCAATTTGCCTAAGGTTGGAAAATTGATAAATTCTGGGAACAGCATTCAACTGTAGGGTTTTGCTCCTTTTGCTCTATCTTATTACTGTAAGTGGAATCTAGACCCACATGGCTAAATTCAGTTCAATGAATAGTGTATGATGACAACATCAATTGTGGGGCCCAGTTCAGAATAAAAATGCAGGGTTCCTGTTAAATTATTATTTATTTATTTATTTATTTATTTTGACAGGCAGAGTGGACAGTGAAAGAGAAAGACAGAGAGAAAGGTCTTCCTTTACCATTGTTTCACCCTCCAATGGCCGCCGCTGCCGGCATACCACGATGATCCGAAGCCAGGAGCCAGGTGCTTCTCCTGGTCTGCCATGCAGGTGTAGGGCCCAAGCACTTGGGTCATCCTCCACTGCACTCCCGGACCACAGAAGAGAGCTGGACTGGAAGAGGGGCAACCTGGACAGAATCTGGCACCCCGACTGGGACTAGAACCTGGTGTGCAGGCGCCACAAGCAGAGGATTAGCCTACTGAGCAATGGCGCCGGCCTATTCCTGTTAAATTATTAAGAATTTCAAAGTGATGCCAGCAGAGCAGTGTACAAAGTACAGGATCTTCCCCCCCCGCCCCGAGGTAGTTTTTTTTTTTTTTTAGAAAGCTTTTATTTAATGAATGCAAATTTCATAGGTATATAGTGGTTCTTCCCGCCATACCCCCGATCCAGCCCCACTCCTGTCCCACTTCCTACTCCTTCTCCTATCCCATTCTTCATCAAGATTCATTTTTAATTAACTTTATATACAGCAGACCAACTCTAGATTAAGTAAAGATTTCAACAATTTGTATCCCCCCCCCACAAAGTATAAAGCACTGTTTGAAAACAAGATTTACAGTTAATTTTCATAGTACAACTCATTTAGGACAGAGGTCCTACATGGGGAGTAAGTGCACAGTGACTCTTGTTGATTTAACAATTAACACTCTTACTTACGATGTCAGTGATCACCCAAGGCTCTTGACATGAATTGACAAAGCTATGGAAGCCTTTTGAGTCCACAAGCTCTGAAAGTATTTAGACAGGGCCATAAGCAAAGTGGAAGTTCTCTCCTCCCTTCAGAGATGGCTCATTTTTCCCACTGGGGTCTTAATCACAGAGATCTTTCATGTAGATCATTTTTTGCCACAGTGTATTGGCTTCCCATGCCTGACATGCTCTCATGGGCTATTCAGCCAGATCAAAATGCCTTAAGGGCTGATTCTGAAGTCAGAGTACTGTTTAGGGTGTTTGTCATTCCACGAGTCTGCTGTGTGAACTGCTTCCCATGTTGGAACAGTCTCTCCTTTTTAATTACGTCTATTGTTATTAGCAGACACTTGTTCTTATTTATGTGATCCCTTTGACACTTAATCCTATCTAGATGATCAATTACACATTTAATATGCTTACTTTATCATCTAAGATGGCTTTATTACCACCTGACTTAATGAGATTTGGAGTCCCATGTCAAGTTTTTAGCTTTACCCCTAGGGGTAAGTCCGTGGGAATGTGTGCTGAACTGTGCAGCTCCCCCCTTTCTTATTCTCATTTTTTATTTTTTTTTTTACTGGGATCTATTTTTCAATGGAATTTATACACCCATGATTAATTCTATGTTAACTAAAGAGTTCAACCAGAGGTAAAACAATAAACTTCCTCAACAGTCAAGACAAGGACTGCTCAAGTCATTGCTTCTTGTAGTGTCAGTTTCACTTCTACAGGTTACCGTTTAGGTGCTCTGTTAGTTGTCACAGATCAGGGAGAACATATGGTATTTACCCCTGTGGGATTGGCTTATTTCACTCAGCATTGTGTTTTCCAGATTCCTCCATTTTGTTGCAAAGGACCAGATTTCATTTCTTTTTTTTTAACTGCTGTGTAGTATTCCATAGAGTACATATTCCAGAGGTTTTTTTTTTTTTTTTTTTTTTTTTTTTTTTTTTTTTTTTTTTTACAGGCAGAGTGGACAGTGAGAGAGAGAGACAGAGAGAGAAAGGTCTTCCTTTTGCCGCTGGTTCACCCTCCAATGGCCGCCGCTGCAGCCGGCGCACCGCGCTGATCCTGGCAGGAGCCAGGAGCCAGGTGCTTTTCCTGGTCTCCCATGGGGTGCAGGGCCCAAGCACCTGGGCCATCCTCCACTGCACTCCCTGGCCATAGCAGAGAGCTGGCCTGGAAGAGGGGCAACCGGGACAGAATCCGGCGCCCCAACCGGGACTAGAACCCGGTGTGCCGGCGCCGCAAGGTGGAGGATTAGCCTATTGAGCCACGGCGCCGGCTCCAGAGGTTTTTTTTTTACCCAGTCTTCTGCTGATGGGCTTTTAGGTTGATTCCATGTTTTAGCTATTGGGAATTGAGCTGCAATAAACTTTGAAGTGCAGTTAACTCTTTTTTTTTTTTTAAAGATTTATTTGATTTATTTGAAAGAGTTACAGAGAGAGGCAGAGAGAGAGAGAGAGAGAGGTCTTCTATCACTGGTTCACTCCCCAAATGGCTGCAATGGCCGGAGCTGTGCCAATCCAAAGCCAGGAGCCAGGAGCTTCCTCTGGGTCTCCCACGTGGGTGCAGGGGCCCAAGGACTTGGATCATCTTCTATTGCTATCCCAGGCCATAGCAGAGAGCTGGATGGGAAGTAGAGCAGCTGGTGCTAGAACCGGCGCCCATATGGGATGCTGGCGCTTCAGGCCAGGGCTTTAACCTGCTGCGCCACAGTGTCAGCCCCTGCAGATAACTCTTTTATTTGCTGATTTCATTTCTCTTGGGTAAATTCCTAGGAGTGGGATGGCTGGGTTATATGTAGGACTATGTTCAGATTTCTGAGGTATCTCCAAACTGTCTTCCCTATTTGTTTTCCAGTTTGCATTCCCATCAACAGAGGATTAGGGCACCTTTTCCCCCACATCCTCATCAGCATTTGCTGTTTGTTGATTTCTGTATGAAAGCCATTCTAACCGGGATGAGGTGAAACCTCATTTTGGTTTTGATTTGCATTTCCCTGATGGCTACTGATTCTGAATGTTTTCTTATGTGTCTGTTTACAATTTGGATTTCCTATTGCAAAATGTCTGTTTAAGTTCTTAGCCCATCTCTTAAGTGGGTTGTTTGTTTTGTTGTTGTGGAGTTTCTTGAAATCCTTGTAGATTCTGGTTATTAATCCTTTATCAGTTGCATAGTTCGCAAATAATTTCTCCCACTTTGTCAGTTGCCTCTTTACTTTCCTATTTCTTTTGCCATACAGAAACTTCTCTATTTGAAGTAATCCTGTTTGTTAATTTTGGCTTTGAATGCCTACATCTCTGGGATCTTTCCCAATTACTCTTTGCCTGTGCTAATCTCTTGCAGGCTTTCCTCAATGTTCTCTAATAATTTGATGGTGTTGGGGTGTATATTTGCAGGGTCTTTCTAAATGAGGGTCCACATGTACCTGCCTTGCTTGCATGCCCATGCAACTGTCCCTGGGTGTTGGGCACTGAATCAGGAACTGTAGATACAAATAGGAATAAGTCATCATCCTTCTGCTTGAGGAACTTCTAATTGCATGGAGGAAAGGGATTTTCTCTTTTGGAATGGTCAGTAGAATCAGTTTCTCAATCCTTTGAATATCTTCAAAGGTAAAAAAAAATTCCTTCTGATGAATAAGATTCTTGAAATAGTCAAACTCACTCTGCTCCAAGCCTTGTCAACAACTTGAAAGGACAGCCTAATGAAGTCTTGTGTTCAAAGCAAAGTGTGACTATCAAGATGCTTGATTTTCTTGTGAGGGCCTTGATCTAATGCTGACCAATTAAAAGGCTTCGAAAATATTAGTAATCATGAAGCATTTTCAGAATAGGCAGACTACATTTAAACCAATGTTGGTTTGGTCTCTTCTGGTTGGAAACAGAAGTAAAAAATATTGTTAATTTCAACACCTTAAAGCATACCTCTTGTGCATGGTTGTTTGTGACCCTGGTGTTAAAAATATTCCTCCTTTGCACTATGAACTTTGGTAACCAAACCTCATTAGAGATGGTAACACTGAAAGGAAACTTGGGATCAGGAAAAAAGATGAATGCATGAATCTTGTGAAATGACAAAATAACAGAGTTGGATAACATCCTTCAAAGTCATCTGGGTGGATTTTCAAGGCTGCCTCACCAATGAGGTTATGAGGATCAACTGAAACTGTGCTTGTACATGCCCTGAAAGCTAGATAACTGGGAAATATGAGAAATTATGAAGCTTACCTTCATTTTGCAAGAGAACAAAACTTATTTCTTTGGACAAGATCATCTGTTTCTTACTCTCTGCTCCTCAAGGTCAAGCATTTATTGATTGTATCCTGCTCAACCACCCTGGCGGGGGCTCTTAGTTATAACCCAGCTGCTGTCTTCTCACTCCCACAGTAGCAGGGCCCTGTTTATTTTCTGGGTGATGAATTGGAGCTGCCTAATCCCCTGGCTTCCACACTTTCTTCCTTTGAGTTAGAGGCTGGGTGACTTACATTTATAGATTAGGTCAGCTCTGAGCAAGGTATGTGCTGGGAAAATGAAATGAAGAATGGATGTGGTTATTCTTAGCTTTATTTTCTCAACCAGGCAATAGAGAATGGTTTCTCTAAATAGGTAGGCTTGGGCAGCTGTCAATTTTAATCATGCTATGACATAGGCCCTGTCTATAAATAGAGAAACTTGAATCACATGCCAGATAGGGAATCCCAAAATAATTTGTCACTTCAATTACAAGATCTTTCTCTCTCATTTTCCCTCTTTGTACAAATAGTTCAGTTACTGCAGGTTGCACACTGAATGACAAAGACTATTCCCCTGTTTATTTTTTAGATGTTCAAGTGTGTGTGTGCACGTGAGTGTGCAGATGTGTGTGTGTGTGTGTGTGTGCGTGTGTGTGGTGTATGTGGTGATTTTCACAGTTTAGGAGAATTCTGCTATTTCTCAATGAGTTCAAAGGAAAGAAAAACATCTCCTTACCTTGCTATTTGTTTCATTGTTAACAAGAAATCAGGATTGGATTTCCTGAAGTGAAGTTGCAGTGTCCATTGAACTCATTCCTAAACAGTTTGGGGATTTTATATTATTTTTTGAAGAGTAAGATCTGGTCTGCAATAAGCCTTACTGTCAGTTTATAGACTTTGCCCAAAACAATCCTTATATTTGTAGAATCAGTCTTCTTTAGCTTGAACCAATGCTTTAGATTTTTTTAAAAGCAGGATTTAGTTCAGTACCCTTGGTTTTTAAATGTTTCATCATTGTTGCAAAGGATTCAAATAACACCAAGTTAGAAATCTTGGCTTTGAGGATTTTACTCTTTTTTTTTTTTTTTTTAAAGAGGATTTTACTCTTAATAGAAAACAACTAGCTGAATGATCTCTTTTTTCCAAATAACCTGATTTTTCAGGCTATCTTGAGAGCTTTATTTTTCTTTGATTTCCCATACGACTTTCTATCTTATCTCTCTGGATAATCAAATCCCCATAAATGTAAAAATCTTCTCCTTTGAAGTTGCTGCCATTTAGAACATGACAGCAGTCTTATCTCCATTCCCTGAGCTGCTTCCCCAGCTGATGCCAAGGCTCAATTGAAATGTATCTTTTCTTCTCTGTTATGACCTAATGGTGAAGTCACATTGTACAATATGATATTTGTGTGTATTTCTCTTGAATTTGCACATTTTGCTATACTAAATCAACCACTTTACTGATAAGGATTTTACATGAAGTGGAATTATTTATCTTGGGGATGTTGTTTGGCCTAGTGGTTAACACACTTATTGAGATGCCTTTGTCCTACACCAGAGTCCTTGTGTTCCATACCTGGCTCGATTCCTAATGTTTTCTGCTAATGCAGACCATGGGAGGTTGCAGGTGATTGTTCAAGTAACTGAGTTACTGACAGCCATGTGGGAATCCTATTATTGAGTTTCCAGTCTGGCCCTGGTCAGAGGCTCTTTTGCAAGCAATTGGGAGTGAACCAATGTATGGAAGATCTCTCTCTCTCTCTGCTTCTCAAATAAATGATTTGAAATCCTGTCTTTTTCAACAAAATGGATGCAACTGGAAGCCGTTATACTTAATGAAATAAGCCAGTCCCAAAGAGACAATTATCATACTGTCCTTGATTTGTAGTGACTAATAGGGTACAAAAAATATAATGCATATGAGCAAAACTGACATTTTGAGATTTGATTATTCTTTACAACCCTTGTCTCTACTGTTGAGGAACAGTGTATTTTTCTTCTTACTATTTGTTGAATTCTTTACTTAGTGGAGAATTAAGCTTATGACTATAAAATAAATTGAAAATATGTCATTGTAAAACTTAAAAAAAAAGAATAGGAAAGGAAGGAGGAGGAAGTGTGGGAACATGGGAAGGAGGGAGGGTAGAATGGGAATTATAAGTTTGCTCCTAAATCTGTATATATAAAATACATGAAATTTGTTCACTTATATAAATAAAAATTTTGAAAAAATAAAAAATAAGAAAGAATCAATGTACCCTACCAAAAAGTATAAAAAATATTTACTTAGTTGCTGGTAGTTATAAAACTAGGAGCTATGTTATCTATAAGAATTCATTTGAGTCCTCTATGGGAAGTTTACATTCCAGCATAATAATATAACCCTGGGGCTTTAAGATGCTGTCCCGGGGTAGGGGGACTGCTTACTACTCTGCTTACCTTATGATGCAAACACTGAATTTTGCTGTCTTATAGCATCCTCACCCAGTGTGACATTTGCTGGTGGTTGGTTCTGCTCCCTGTCCTGCCAACTTCCATCTATCTTTGGATATTCAGCAACTTACATAGTGCATGGCACACAATAACTGTCTCTAAATGATTGATGGAGGGAATGCATGTTGAAATTTTCTTCAAGGTCCACTTTTCCCAGTTATGAGCTAATTCTCGGTGTGTAGAATCCTATAAAATTCTAGTGCAGCATAATCCATGTCAGATATTAAATTTGTGTTATTTTTCTCTGTTCAGGGAGAAGGTATAGAGATTTTCCAGGGATGCCAGAGGTCAAATCACTCTATCACACTCAGCCTTCCCTTCTCCTCACCCCAGAGTACACAAGTTTGTGCTTGACTCGTGTTCTCCCTTGGAGATCAAGTTCTACTGTTCACAAATGAGGACGGCCTGACTTGTTTTGGATGTCAGTACCCAAAAGGAGTGTTTATTAAACACAGATGACCCTCAAAAGGAGGACTAAACTCAAAGTTTCATCCTCTGACAGACAGCAACAAAGCTCATACATTTTCTTGTGATCAGATATGACCACAAAAAGAATAAGAAATAAGGAAAATACTCAAATGCTGAAGCTTTAAGGTCAAGGCAGCAAACATTTGCAAAATGAATATTGGCAGTGCTGGACACAAAAGGTCTGGCAAAGGATGTTGCAAGGGCAGGTGGTTGGAGCTTTGCATCTGACCATGGTTGATTCCTAAAGCTGTCTGCTTTCTGTGCCTTGTCTCTAACACAGCAGTGACTGTGCAGGTACAGAGGGGACAAAGCTACAGCAACAACACACCTGTGTCCACCCTGGAGGTGGATCAGAGACTCCTGTCATGCTGTGTTCTAGGAAACACCTCTCCTGGCCTGTCGTTTTAGCCTCACCTGGTCTGTGTTTTGTAGAAGGTACCTGCTAAAATTCTGAGCATTTTTTTCTATGTCTGTGGTTGGGTGCTTTCACACATAAATCTTTCCTGTTGCTAAATTGTAGGTTCTGCTCTTTCAGAGCCCTCCTCATTTATTTGAAGATATTTCTCAACAATTTCATGTTCTGTACGTGACTTTGGGACTGAGGTATAAAGCTCCTATCCTTTAGGTGGCGAATAACAGTGAGTTTTTAGTTGGAGAGAGATGTGGTAAATAGAATTGCTGTTACAATATGATCACTTGAACTCAACAGAACTGAACGGCAGACTTTTTTTGCTTGCTAACGAATGAAGACAGGAACTGATTATGTCCCCAGATGTTTCTAGCAAAGGAAGTATTTGTGTTTTGTGGCCATCACTGCTAATGTACATTCTGCAAGTGTTCACAGTCTTGAACTTAACTCTTCAACATCTTAGTATTTCCCTCATTTCTTATTCATTGTGTGGCTGTACTTACTCACAAGAAAGGCTATGAATGTGCAAACACCATGTCACAGAGGGTTAAGCTACAGCCTGTGACACTGGCATTCCATATGAGCACTAGTTCTGCTCTTCTCATCCAGCTTCCTGATAATGTGCCTGGGATAGCAGCATATGATGACCCAAGTACTTAGGGCTCTGCCCTCCATATAGTAGACCTGGATGGAGTTCCTGGCTTCTGGCTTCAGCTCCTGGCCCAAACAAGGTTGTTGATGCCATTTGGGGAGTGAACCAGAATAT
The DNA here is from genome assembly GCF_964237555.1 of Oryctolagus cuniculus. Taxonomy (NCBI): domain Eukaryota; kingdom Metazoa; phylum Chordata; class Mammalia; order Lagomorpha; family Leporidae; genus Oryctolagus; species Oryctolagus cuniculus. The sequence continues at coordinate 111,938,734 of NC_091434.1, forward strand.
GTAAGATTGATTCTCTCTGTCTCTGTCTCCGTCTCTGTCTCTCTCTCTCTCTTTCTCTCTCTCTCTCCCCCTCCCACCCTCCTCTCTCTGTCTCTCTCTCTCTCTCTCTCTCCATCCCATGTTGTTCTGCCTTTTAGATTATATATATATGTATGTATGTGTGTGTGTGTGTGTGTTTTAAGCAGAAAAAGAATATTTGTTGCTGTCTGCTAATTGGTGAAACTTTATATTTAGGCATCTCTTATGGGGTGCCTATATAATTATAAGCAAAAGACCTGTAAACTAAAAGCTGAATGAATGAATTTAAAATGTTGGGCAGAGAATTTTATAATATTCGAGTTATTAGACATTTGTAGTGTTCGTAAAATCTCCTGAAATGTGGGGAATCATCTACCCTACCAGAAAATTTTGGAACATCACTGTTCAAAGCCATCTTGTTTAAAGCTCCTATTGACATTGTGATATATTTTACAGGAGTGAATGCTAAATGCACCCATTGTCAGGAGTCTTGCTTTCTGGCAATGGCACTCGTAAATTTCCCATCTTCTTCATCACCAGGGCAGGGATTGCAATTGAAGCCTGGAGGAGTGCTCAACATTGCAACTCGATATTTACATTTCAGCATTACGTGACTTCATGGGAATTCAGGAAGGCTATGTGCAGGAGGGACTGAGTGGCTGCTTCTGGCTTATGCTTGGGTCCTCTCACGTTGGGGATATGAGTGGTACATTGGACATCAGGAGGTTCAGGTGGAGAAACTCCAACCCCATGCCACAGTCAACCCTTTCCTGTCCACTAGGTTCACCTACTGTGAAAGCTCTGCTCCTCCTTGCTGTATGGGTTGTCTCAAGGATGGTTTGTTCTAACTCTTTTCTCTTTATTTATAGATGCTGGCTGACAGTGCAGTTATTGCCATTCATAACCAACCCAATTAGGCCTGATGCTTCCATGTACCTTTTTATGAATGAAGACTTTGCCCACATATCTCAGCCTCAGCTCCCAGTCCTCCAGCCTGGATAGACAACTGGATCCCCACTTACCCAAATGAAGAGGTCAAATCAGATAGAGCAAGCTCAAAACAACACAAATTTAGTACCCAATTCTCCCCATGTATTAGATTCTGTTCAGGGTCTCAATGGGTTTAAACTAAGGTATTTGCTGAGGCTGAATCTTACTTAGACTCCAGGCCACTCCCAATTTTCCTGGACTGGAAGATTCCAGTTCCTTGCAGCTGTGGACTCAAGGCTGCTCCTCCTTCCAAGGCCAGTAGGCCAAGCTCTCTGACCTCAGGGAAGGGACCAGTGTCTCATTCAAAGGCTTTAACTGATTGGGTTAGGCCCACCCAGAATAATCTCCCTACTAATTAACTCAAAGTATGGGAATAATCACATCTGTAAAGTTATATTTCCGATACAATGTAACACAATCACAGAGTGACGTTCAGTCAGCTTCCTGGGCCCTGTTCCTACTCAGGGGCAGGGGGTTATAAAGGGTGTGCATGTGAGGGAATGATGGCAAAGTTGTGGACCATCTTAGAAATCTATTGACCAAATGAGTGAAAGGGGGATGATTCTGTGAGTCGGACAGCCCTAAGTTCAGTTCCTGCCTTTGGCCTTTATTCATTGTCTGATAATATTGGCTTTTTTTTTTTTTGACAGGCAGAGTGGACAGTGAGAGAGAGACAGAGAGAAAGGTCTTCCTTTTGCCGTTGGTTCACCCTCCAATGGCCGCCGCGGCTGGCGCGCTGCAGCCGGCGCACCATGCTGATCCGATAGCAGGAGCCAGGTGCTTTTCCTGGTCTCCCATGGGGTGCAGGGCCCAAGCACCTGGGCCATCCTCCACTGCACTCCCTGGCCACAGCAGAGAGCTGGCCTGGAAGAGGGGCAACCGGGACAGAATCCGGCACCCCATCCGGGACTAGAACCCGGTGTGCCGGCGCCGCTAGGCGGAGGATTAGCCTAGCGAGCCGCGGCGCCGGCAATATTGGCTTTTGATACTTTATCTGTCCAACAAGAATAATAATGCCCTCTGGGAAGTCTTATTTTATCGACCTAGGCACATGTGAAAGGTCTAGCATGGTACCTGTCACACAATAGGCTCTCTATAGGCAGGGATGTTATGATCAAAGGGGACAGCAAGGAGGGAGGAGATGGGCGTACATGCTGTCACAGTAATTGTGATTTGTTACTGGCTTGATTACCCCGCTATGCCACAGGGCCGGCCCCTGGAATGACGTTTTAAAGAGGAAAATCACTAGAAAGATTTGGCTTGTTTTCTTCCAGTTTTTTCTCTCTGATAAAAGTTATGTAACATAGTGATATCTTTTTTTTTTAAAGATTTATTTATTTATTTGAAAGCTTAAGTTACACAGAGAAAAGGAGAGGCAGAGAGACAGAGAGGTCTTCCATCCACTTGTTCACTCCCTAATTGGCCGCAACAGCTGGAGCTGTGCAGATCCAAAGCGAGGAGCCAGGAGCTTTCTCCAGGTCTCCCATGCAGGTGCAGGGGCCCAAGCACTTGGGCCAACTTCTACTGCTTTCCCAGGCCATAGCTGAGAGCTGGATAGGAAGTGGAGCAGCCTGAACTTGAACCAGTGCCCATATGGGATGCTGGCACAGCAGGCGGCAGCTTTACCTGCCATGGTACAGCGCCAGCCCCATTTTTCTGTCCCTATAATTATAGATCCTTCTTTATCTTAGCATTAGGTTACAGGCAACTTTCTCCTTTTTTTTGTACCACTTTTAAATTATAACCATCATTTTAAATGGTTATACCCTTCAGATTTTGTAATTTAACATTAGTTTGCTAAATTTGATTGTTTCTCCTCCCCAATTAGAAAAGAAATTCCATAAGTGTTAGAGTCAAATATCTTTTGCATCTCTATTGCATTCCTAGTACCTAACAGTACCTTGCACATGGTATATAAACAATAAATACTTGTTGAAAGGCTGAAGGAATGAACAAATGACTGCATCTTGTGGATGAGCTATAATTTACTTTGCACTCCATTGTTGTTAAACTTTTTTATTATTATAAATAGAGCTGCAGTGAGCATTGCCCATAAATCATTTTTCATATGTAAATCGGTTGCTTCTCTCCACAGGTTAGAGTGCAAATTGCATGCTCCTGTTCCCAAAATGCGATGTATGAGTACATACTCATGAATGCTAGGAGGAAGTACTGAAGACTAGTCTAATCTTCCACAATTTAAACTACCTCTTACTGTATGCACTAAAAACCAGAGAAGCATGTAAAAGTTTTTAAAAGGGGAGCCTGTGTCATTGGATTGTTTTTGGCTTTATGGTCATAACAGAAGGCACACTGACTGTTGATTAATAATTGAATTTGACAAGACCCCAAATAGTTTATCTGCAAATTGTCCCTTGTGTCCTTACAGAACCTCACGTACTTGCATGGCATTTTAGTTCAGAGAAAGAAATGTTTTTTTTTTTTTATGATTTTACTGAGGTAGAAAGAACTCTGAAAGTAGATCCTAAGATTTCATCATGTGCAGAACTCATGAACACGATGAATTCTTATTCTCATGATAATGTAAGGTCATACAACACAATGACTTCAAAATAGGTTATTCTTGGGGCAGGTGTTTGGCCTAGAAGTTAACATACTAATCAAGATGCTTGCATTTCATATATTAGTGCTTGGGTTTGAGTTCTGGCTGTGTTTCAGATTCCAACTTTCTGTTTATGAGCAGCCAAGGAGGCAGAAGGTGATGGCACAAGTACTTGAGTACCAGTCACATATGCAGGAAACCTGGATTAAGTATCCGATCCCGTAGGCATTTTAGGAATGAACCAGTGTAGGGAAATTCTGTTTGTGTATTTTTCTACCTCTCAAATAAATAAAAAAGAAAATAAATACAACTTTTAAAAATATGATAATATGAATGGGCCAGATCTAATCACCCAAATCCCTTTAAAGCAGAGAGTTTTTCTTCCTCTGGTGGTTAAGAGGAAGTCAGAGATACTTAGAGCATGAGGGGAAATTTGAGGCACTGTGTGTGGCTTAAAGAGGGAGGGAGCATGTGAGAAGCTGTGTGTGGAATAAGGAATGAGGAAGGCCTCTGGCTGACAGCTAGAGAAGAAAGGAGGACTTCAGTCCTACAATTGCAAGACACTGAATTCTGCCAACACACTGCCTGAGCTTGGGAGCGGTTTCTCTCCAGAATCTCCAGCTGAGGAACTAAGGATTGAAGTCTTGTGATACCCTGAGCAGAGAGCCTAGTCATGCCATGTAGATATCTGACCTATAGAATGTAAGCTGATCAAGGAGAATTGGTTCAAGCTATTCAGAGTATAGTAATGTACTACATGGCAACAGAAAACTAACACAATACCTACCCTGATGTTAAGGCAATGAAGTAGACTCTCAGCAACATACAGTCTTGTAACTGCTAGGTCTCAATCAGAATTATCCATGAAGCTGGCTCCAGTTCTTAATTCTTAGAGCTTTGCAATATAACTTGCCATTTTGCAGGCGGAATTTTCTGATTGATGTCTTCTTGAGGTATTTCCAACTTTGAGGTTCTTCAATCTCCTGCAATGCCTGGAGGTGCCACATTAAAAATGAAAGGGAAATGTTTGAAGCCAGGCTTTGGAATAACTTCTGTTAATAATGGGATTTTGGAATATTTGTGTAAACCCCTAGCAGATTGCAATTATAACAATTACATAAAATAAAACAAGAAATATTGGAAGGCAGTCAAAAGCAAAGAGAAACAGGAGGAGAATTTTATCTCAAAGAGAAAAACAACACACAAAACCAAATCAGTAAACAGAAAGAACAGGTAGGGCTAAGAATGTGTTTCCTTGACTGAGGGCCTCCATAGCTATGGCTGTGGAACTTAGTGGTAGGTTTGTCCACAGTCTTAGAGGCTAGAGAAACAAAGCTGGATGAGCTAAGGAGCCATTGTGGAGGATAAGGATCACAGAAGAAATGAGATTTAAATTTAGCACGCAAACTGCTCCAATCTGTGGCTGACAGCCATCTAAGCATAGCCTGGGGGAGGCTTTCAGGAGGCAGGGCAGAGACCAGAGATCAATCTGTCCTTGAAAGCCAAAGCCATGGAGAGCCAAAAATGTGAGCTTCATGCTTTTCCAACTTAATGCATTTCCCAGCTATGCAGAGCTTGGGAAGCAAGAAATAGTGAAGGGTCAGAGAACGGAGCTCAAGGCTAGAATTTAGGGCAATCCTTAGAAGCAAGGAAACGGCAGAGGCATGAACTTTCTTCTGCCTAAATCCTTGGCTGACTGCCAAATTTGATAGGCACAGGAGGGGCATAGGAGCTCCAGATTAAAAATGCAGCAATAGGATGACCTAGAACAGGTAAGGCAAGAAAACACAAAGGGGAAGAAAAAATTTGTGTTTATACTGCAGGCAAGTTAGCTGCCTAACAGAACAAAAATCTAATAATTTTCATAAGAATGTGACAGAATCTGGAGTTGTTACAAGGTATCTGGAATCTTTATATAATTCATGGAAATGTGTTATATGAAAAATTTATGTGTGGTTTTCAAAATTTTTGTAGCAAAAAACATTTTTAAAATGTTATTTTCAGAAAATTTTATTTATTTATTTGAGAGGCAAGGGGGACAGAGAGAATGATAGAACTGTTTGATCTTTTAGTTCATTCCAAAGCTAAAACCAAGAGCTGCAAAATAATCCAAGTCTCCCAGGTGGGTGTCAGGGGCATCATCACTTGAGTCATCTCTCCTGCCTCCCAAGATCTGCATTATCAGGAAGTTGGGAACTGAATCCAGATACTACAAAGTGGGACCTGCGTATCTTAACTGATCGGCTCAACACTCACTCTCTAAACCTATCTTTCATTCCATTTTTCCATGAACTTTTCAAAGTACTTTTGTATATCTGTAATGTTGAGTTTTCAACCCAAACTACTACACATGTACTATTATAGTGTTAAAAAATTACCTCAAAATTGCCATTTAAACAAACAAACAAGCAAAATTTTTAAAAATTACCTTCCATTTTCGAGGGTCAGAATCTGGAAGAAGCTTAGTTCTGTGATTCTAGCTCAGCATCTCAGAATGTCATGTCAAAGTGTTGGCAGGGTGGCGGGCATCTGGGCTATGGCTAGAGCTGGAGGAGTAACGTTCAAGCCTGGTCATTTGGCTGCTTGGATGAATTCTCCCATTTCCTCTAATCTCTAGTTGCCTCAAATGGTGGTGGGTTCAGATGACAGAGGAGCAGCTCTGTAAATAAGAGTGCCAATTGTTAAATCAACAACAGGAGTCACTGTGCACTTGCTCCCAATGTAGGACCTCTGTCTTTAATGTGCTGTACTATGAGAATTAATGGTAAAACTAGTCTTCAAACAGTACTTTTTACCTTGTGTGTCTGTATGGGTGCAAACTGTTGAAATCTTTACTTAGTTGATCTGTATAGAAAGATAATTAAAAAATGAATCTTAATGAAGAATGGGATGGGAAAAGGAGTAGGACGTGGGATGATTTGAGGGTGGGAGGGCAGGTACGGGGAGAAGAACTGCTATAATCTGAAAGTTGCACTTATGAAATTTATATTTATTAAATAAAATCTTTCTATTAAAAAAAAGGCCAAAAATGAGATACACCAGACCAGAAACAAAATTGTGAATATCAGAGTGCCTCACTGTCCACTTCTACACAAAATTTTAAATCATGTATTTTATAAGCCAGACCCAGATAGATAAACTTTTATTTTTCTTGTATGCGAAAGTTAATTTGCATAGAGAGAGTATAAAAATTGTGTGGATGTCATATTATTTGATATATACATATTATAAATATTATCTTCACTGAATTATACCATTTACATGACAATATAACCTTCTTTCCTCACTTTAGATTCACTGTCATGAATTCTACATTATGTGATAATGATATTCCTATTTTCAAGAAAAAATATGCTATGGGTGTAAGTATATAATATCTATATATGCAGTGAATATGTATATAGTATCTACTTATGGAAAAATGTTAAAAATTATTAAATTTTAAATTTTGAAAATGTTTCTAAGAACACAAAAAAGAAAATGTCATAATGTACCCCATAAATATGTGTAATTACTAATAAAATATTTTTATAAAATAAAATAACATTAGAAAAACAATATGTTTTAGTAGAGATTAAATTAATATAATACATAAATATTCATCTATGTAAGTATATATGCAACTAAACAGGGTGTTTTAAAATGCTTATGGAAAACTACAATTAGAAGGTATTGCATATTTTAGACAACTTTGTGAAGGACCCTAATTTATGCTTATATATGATGGTACTTCAAAACATCATGGAAAGTGGAATTAAAATATAAATTTATTTTGGTGCAGAAAGGTTTTAAAATCCATATATAAGCTTGGACTTCAGCAGGCTCATGGAAAATCTGCTATGAGAAAACTTCATAGATTTCAAAGATTTTTTTTGCACAAAGATAAATTTATTTTTAAAATTCACTATCTGCTAATTTTCAGAAATACCCATTGTTTGTGAATGTGTCATGTTCTTTGAGATCATGGGATGTTAGATTGTATAGGTTTAAAAAAAATTTTTTTTGACAGGCAGAGTTAGACAGTGAGACAGAGAGAAAGGTCTTTCTTCTGTTTGTTCACCCTCCAAATGGCCGCTATGGCCAGCATGCTGCGCTGATCCGAAGCCAGAAGCCAGGTGCCTCCTCCTGGTCTCCCATGCGAGTGCAGGGCCAAGCACTTGGGCCATCTTCCACTGCCCTCCCGGGCCACAGCAGAGAGCTGGACTGGGAAGAGGAGTAACTGAGACAGAACCAGCTCCCTGACCGGGACTAGAACCCAGGGTGCCGGCGCCGCAGGTAGAGGATTAGCCTAGTGAGCCATGGCGCCAGCCCTTAAAAATTTTTAAAAATATTGAACTAATGTATTACTGGCATGTAATTTAGGATATCAATTTGTGAGCCACATAGTTTAATTTTGTTATTTGTATTCTCTTAGTTCTGGCAATTAATTTATTGAGTCTGAAGTTATGATCGTTTTGTTTTTCTTAAGTGATAAACTATCCCCAAGATATTTTTGAAGAGAAGGCTTCTGCTATTTTCTAAGTTAATTATATCACTTTGTTGAGTCTGGGTTTCCATCTCAGAAATCTGAGCTCACAGTATCCAGTCACAAAATTGACAGGGAGTTTCAATGAGCTGCCATGGGAAATGGTGCATGTAGAATGTGCCAACCTGCACAGGGTAAGGCCTTAATCAAAGTGAGTTTTGCTTTTCAGCCACCGAATCCTTCTTATAGTCTTTTCATCAATAGAGTTTTTTCTGTTGCTTTTTGTTACACAGTGCTATTTTTTAAAGATTTATTTACTTATTTGGAAAGTAAGAGTTACAGAGAGAGGTAGAGAAAGAGAGAGAGAAAGAAAGAGATAAATCTTTCATCTGCTGGTACACTCCCCAGCTGGTTGCAATGACCAGTACTGAGCCAAGCTGAAGCCAGGAGCCAGAAGCCAGGAGCCAGGAGCTTCATCCAGGTCTCCTACATGGATGGCAGGGGTCCAAACACTTGGGTCATCCTCCACTGCTTTTCCTATTAGCAGGGAGCTGGATTGGAATTGATGGGATGCTGGCATCAAAGATGGCAGTTATTCCTGCTATGTCACAATGGCAGTCCTGCAAAAATATTTTAGGAGCAGATATGATTCTCTTTTGAGAGGCAAAATCACAGACAGAAAGAGGGAGAGGTCTATCCACTGGTTCATTTCACAAATGGCCACAATGGCTGGAGCTGGGTCAATCTGAAGCCAGGAAGCAGAAGCTTCTTCCAAATCTCCCACGTGGGTACAGGGACATATTCCACTGTTTTCCCAGGCACATTAGTAGTAGTAGGGAGCTGAATTAGTAGGGAGCACAATTAGTAGGGAGGTGGAACAGCCAGGATTCAAACAGGGATGCACATGGGATGCTAGCACTGCAGGCGAGGGCTTAACCTACTATGCCACAGCACTGGCCACAAGATATGATTCTCTTTTTTTCACACTCTTCTAAATTATGTGTCTGAGGACATTTTCAATCTGCAGTAAAAACAAAGTGGATGTTCATTAACTACTGAAAACAGTGACTAATACATATGGTACCACCAGTCCCCATTTCTGCATTCATTTTTTTAAATATTTATTGATTTGCTTTCATTTACTTGAAAGGCAGAGTGATGAGAGAGAGAAAGAGAGAGAGAGAGAGAGAGAGAGAGTTCCATCTGCTGATTCATTTAAAATGCAGACAAGGATGGGCCAGGTTAAAGCCATGAGCCTGGAATTCCATCTGGATCTCCTATGTGGATAGCGGGGGTCCAAGTCCTCACGTTATCATCTGTTGCTTTCCCAATTGCGTTAGCAGGGAGCTGAATCAGAAGCAGAGGTGTTAGGCCATAAACTGGCACTGTATATGGGAGGTCGGCATCCCAATCGGCAGTTTATCCTGCTGCACCACAATGCCTTCCCCAGTGTTCTCCATTCTTAGTATTGCCTACTTAGTCTCTCAAAAGTAATGGTGCTGTCAGACTTAACTATCTTCTCATTTCTTATCACCGAAGTGTCATATTTGTTTACTGTCTGGTTAGATTGTCCTCCCCTGCTTGGTGTTGATGTTGCTTCCGTTCTGTATATCTTCTCAGTCTCCCAAATCCTATTGATCTTAATTCCCTTCATGACCAGAGGTATGGACCACCAGGTGCTCAGGAAAATATGCCTTTTCATTGTCAGTCAAGAAGCATTAATTATTTTCGCCATGTACAGTTCTTTCTTTCTCTTCTTGCTCTTCTCATCAGCACACACATGTAACCACTGATGTACACAGAGAGGCTCTGTCCTCTGATCTCCCCTAAAAAAAAGTAAGAAGAAAACATAGTCTCAGTGCCATGAATGAAGCTGAAATTCAGCAAAAAGGACAAGAAACCATGTGTTAATTCCCACCAGCCCTTTCCCTGCCTTGATGCAATGTGCATGTGAAGGAAAGACAGGAAGCCTACTGTAAGACATGGGTGTGTCTTCTCTGGTACTCAGAATCCAGAAGAAATAGAAACTCAACTTTGGGGCTGTGTCTAGAATCATCTTCAGAGTTGTCTCTTTTTTTCTTAGTAGAGCTTTGGTTGTAAATAATTTCCTCAATACTATTAGAATTGCTCTAGTAGATGTCCTCAAAATATGATCCCCCATTCATCTTGCCACTTGGACAGAGAGCTAAATTTCAAGTTTCTCCTGGAATCCCCACATCTCAGCCAAAACCAACTAATCCACCGAAGCCTGGAGGGAAGAAAACCAGGAGACAGCATTCCTTCCTGGAGCAGGCCAGGTGGCTGATGACTCCGGGGGTCAACATGACATTGACCTGGGGGACTACACCGGTGCTCATGATCTGACCTCCAGCCCTACAGGCACAGAAAGTAACTTTTGTGTCCTGCAAGAGGAGTGGACAGAATAACAATAACTATTCTGTGCAAAATAATGGATGAACTGCATATGGGAAGGGTTCAGGAGTAAAAGGAAAACGTAATTAAAAGTGTAAGTGTTGAATTTCAAGGATGAGGAAAGAATTCTAAAAGGATTGCAGCATTAAAACAATAGAACCAATCAATCAACAATAAAAACAGATCTCTAAAAAGAAAAGGAAAAAAGATAGCTCACAGAATTCTTTGCAATGTTAGATGACAGAAGATGATTACAGCAGCTTGATGGAAAAGAGAATGCCTCCTCAGTTCTAGTGTTGGCCAAATTGTCATTCATCTGAAAGCAACAGAAAAGGATGCAGAAATATATACGGGCTCAGGAAATTATGCATATTTGAAAAAACACAAAAATACTTTAAGAAGATAAAATATATGAGATGTACAATTTGGGACATGCTCAATCGGACTTGCCCCAAATGGTGGAGTTAGAATCATGCCAGGGGATCCCAATACAATACCATCAAGTTTGCATGTACCAATGCCATCTCACTAGTTCAAGTGATCAATTTCAGTTCACAATTGATCACACTAATAGTTCTAAGAGTCAAAGGGATCACACAAACAAGTCTAGTTTCTGCTAATACTAGCTGATAGAATCAAAAAGGGAGAGAACGATCCAACATGGGAAGCGGGATACACAGCAGACTCATAGAATGGCAGATGTCCTAAATAGCACTCTGGCCTCAAAATCAGCCTTTAAGGCATTCGGATATGGTTAAAGAGCCCATGAGAGTACTTTAGGCATGGAAAGCCAAGACACCCTGGGGGGGAAAAAACAAACAAACAAAACAAAACAAAACAAAAAAAAACAAACCCTAAATGGAAGATCTCTGCGAGTGAGATCCCAGTAGAAAGATCGGGGCCATCAAAGAACAAGGTACCTTTCTCTGAAGGGAGGAGAGAACTTCCACTTTGACTATGACCCTGTCCGAATAAGATCGAAGTCAGAGAACTCAAAAGGCTTCCGTAGCATTGGCAACTCATGACTAGAGCCTAGGGAGATTACTGATGCCATAAACAAGAGTGTCAAATTGTTAAGTCAACAACAGGAGCCACTGTGTACTTACTTCTCATGTGGGATCTGCCTTAATGTGTTGTCCAATGTGAAGTAATGCTATAACTAGTACTGAAACAGTATTTTACACTTTGTGTTTCTGTGTGGGTGCAAACTGATGAAATCTTTACTTAATACATACTAAATTGATCTTCTGTATATAAAGAGAATTGAAAATGAATGTTGATGTGAATGGAATGGGAGAGGGAGTGGGAGATGGGAGGGTTGCGAGTGGGAGGGAAATTATGGGGGGGGAAGTGTAATCCATAAACTGTACTCTGGAAATTTATATTTACTAAATAAAAAAATAAATAAAAAATAAATGGCAAAGCACAGCAAAACCAATATACACAAGGAGGATAAGATTAGTAAAGATTGAAGCACAATGTTATAAATTAGAAAACAGAAATGAGTACAATTTACAGATAATTCCAATCATTTATTTTGGGGGAAAAATATAGATAAGATACTAAGTAACTTGATTAGATAAAAATACACGCAAATTTTACACTGACACATTTATCATTATCAATTTTTTGAGATCTGCTTCTTGCATTTCTTCTATCTAATCATCTTCATAATCTTGAATTGGGGTGTCTATTTCATTTGGGGGCATCATAGTGTCTTCCTTGTTCTTGTTACCTCGGCTTTTGCATTTGTTTGGCATATTGGAGATATTCTTTTTTTTTTTTTCTTTCTCGTTATACTGTGGCTCTAGATTAAGAGGACTGTCTGCTTTTGATGGCTCCTTAGAGGCTGTGATGGGTGTGGCCAGAGAGCTCTGATTTTACAGGGTTAAGGGTGTGCCAAAGGTGCTTCACCCTGATTGTTCTCTTGCTCGCTCTCGCTCTCGCTCTCTCTCTCTCTCTCTCTCTTTTTTTTTTTTTTGACTCAGTTGGGAAGTAATTCCACACAGCTGAGTGGAATTGAGAGTAGTTGATGTATGAAATCTGGCCCCGTGGGTATTCATTTTCTTACCAGAGTCAGGTTTTTCTGCTTGGCTAATGAGGGGCACCTGCTTTACATATGCAAAATGGCGTGCACAGCTTTACTTACGTAAAATGGCGCCTGCCCTTTGTCTTGCTTGGCTTTGTAAGGTGAGTGGAGAGAGAGGCTAAATGTCCATGCCGGTTCCCCTTATTTATTTGATTTTTTTCTCTCCTCCAGCCAGCCTGGTGAACTTTCCCTAATGGGGTTTCAGGCTTCGTTCTCTGCAGGCTTTTTCTGCCTTTCCCCGCCAATGTCTCGGTTTTTGTCTCACCTCCCCTTCCAGCGCTGGTGCGCAGACTCTGCAGCTCCAGCGGGCCCGGGGGTCCGGCGGGTCCAGCGGCCCAGCGGCCCAGCAGCTCCTGCGGCTCGGCTTCCACGCTGTGGGCGACCTTGCTCTCCCTGTAGGTCCTCCGAGTCATAGCCACTAGACTGGAAGAGTTTCCTCTGCAATTTTTCCCTGATCCTTTTCCTGAGGCTACCGTAACTCCACTTTTATTAAACTATCTTTTCCCAGACTATCAGTGCGCGCCCTCACTATTCCGCCATCTTGGCTCTGCCTTCTGCACTGACACATTTAAGACAATTAAATCAATTATACAAAATAGTTTGTAAAATTCTAGGCTAATCATCTTCAAAGTCTAATTAGAATATGTGGCTTTTTTTTTTTTTTTTTGCTAAATTGCCAAAAGATGTACATGATGAGATGGAAGATATCAACTTACCAATTACCTTATAATGCATCAAAAGCTTATCTGAAGACCCAGCTCCAAGAAATGTGTTAGCATTGCTTCAGATAGATAATTGTTGCTAATATTACTGAAACTTCATGGAGCACAGAAAAGAAGTCCTTTGTGATGACTCTATTTTCACATGGGTAGTGCAAGCCAGGTAGCCAAAACTTCAAAAAGATGGTACACAATTTTTTTTAATTTGACTTATTTTGTATGAAGCAAACATCCTAAATAATATATTAGAATATCAATTCCAGCAGCATATTCCATGAATAATTCACCATTATTAAGTAGGATTTATTCAGAAAAAAGTAAATATGGTACAGCATTAAGAAATCCATTAACATAATTCATGATAGTAGTAGATTAAAGGGAAAAACATTACCTTCAGAGTTGTCAAATATGAGTTATATTTTATTTTTTTATTTAATAAATATAAATTTACAAAGTACAACTTTTGCATTGTTGTGGCTTTTCCCCCATAACCTCCCTCTCACCTGCAACCATCCCATCTCCCACTCCCTCTCTTATCCCATTTTCATCAAGATTCATTTTCAATTATCTTTATATACAGATGATGAACTTAGTATATACTAAGTAAAGATTTTAACAGACTGCACCCACACTGCCACACAAGATATAGAGTACTGTTCGACTAGTAATTTTACTGTTAATTCTCATAGTACAACACATTAAGGACAGAGATCCTACATGGGGAGCAGGTGCACAGTGACTCCCATTGTTGATTTAACAATTGACACTCTTATTTATGATGTCAGTTATCAGCCTCGGGTCAAGGCTGTCAAGGTTATGGAAGCCTCTTGAGTTCACCAACCAAATATGAGTTATACTTTAAAAAACAAATATTAGTTCTTAGGAATAGTCATAGTCTTCCTCAAAATGGCGGACATGAAGGTCTATCTCAAGTACACATTAGTTCAATCAGAAGAGATGAAATGAAATAAGTACCTGCCATCATCATTACTATTAAGGGTGATTTTAGAAGTCCTAGTTTATGCAACTAGAAATTAAGACAATAACAAAAGAAGGATAAAACAAAGGATAAAATAGCTTTATTTTTTGTAAGAGATGTAGTGACATGAATGACTGCCTGAAAAATCTATTATTATTTTCTCAAACAAGTTATTGGAAATACTAAGAAAAGTTTATGAAGGTTTCAGTAATTGTTTTACTATGCAATAATCATTAACCAGAGAATAAGTCGGAAAGCAAATCTCATTTATAGCAGTCTCAAAGCATGAATTACCTAGGAAGAAGCTGAAGCCGAAGTGAGATTTCACTGTGTGTTTGGGCCCAGCTTTGATGAAGGACAGACAGATTCCAATGTCCAATCTTCCTCTTGCTTGATAGGTGGCCAGGTAACTAATCTGCAGCCTCCGCTGTGAAACAGAGAGAATAATGTCTCATGGGGGTCTTATAGTAATCAGATGAAACAATATACCCACAATGTTTAATAAAATGCTGGCATGTAGATTATTATGGAGAAAATTTCAAAACTTTAACTATCAGGAAAATTTCATCGTGTCTACAAATCTGTTGCATAAGCAGTATACACTAGTATATTCCATGTGATTTTGTATTACTGAGAAAATTTGGAAATTATACATTATTATGCATTTGGATTGTGTCATATTTGCACTCAGTTAAAAATAGTGTATCACACAGTACATTCATTGATGTGTAAAGATGATCATGGCACATCTGGTGAAGGGACAAGCAAAAAAAGAATTTATGATCCTATAATAGTAAAAACTCTGTATGCAATCCTTGGGAATTCATTGCAAAATAAAAACTATAAATATGTACACCAAAATATTAGTAATGATTCTTTATAGGTGGTCAGATTTTAGGCCATTGATTTTTGTTTTTATTATCTGAATTTTCCAATAATTACATAGCAAAAATGTAATTCCTTGTATTAGTTAAGGGGAACAGTGAAAAGCAGATTGCTTGAGGGCCTGTCTTGCATAATGGAATTGCCTATCAAATCCTACAGGCCAAAGGCCCTCTCTCCTGAAAGAGTTTAGATAGTACTTGGGTGGTCAACATTACTTTCCAGTCTTCTTTTTTTAAAGCTATATTCTTTGGCAAATTAAACTCCACCCCCATATGACTGACACAATTTTGTATATTTTTCAATCTTTCATCAAAAACTTTTCTGTCTTAGGAATCACTCTAGTTTTGGTGCGATTTGTGAATCTCAGCTCTCATAAGCATCTGGGTGCTCTGCAATGTAACTCAATGAGAGCTGTTTGCAGGTGGTCCTGGTGGGATGCAACAAATAGCCTCCCTCTTCTCTGACTAGTTCAGAACCAACTAAGAAATTAGGCAAAAGAGAGAGCAGATGGAGAAGCAAAATGTACTTGCTAATGCCTTTTCCACGGATCAACTCAGCTGGAGGAAGTTGGGGTCTGAAGAGCAGTCATTGCTTCCTTCCCATCTGGGTGGCAAGGGAAGGAGAGAGTCCTCATTTCCTATGCAAGAGTGTGACTCAGCTAGTTTCTCCTCCTTGAGAACCACAGACCAAAAGCCTTTTCCAGGTAATCTTTCCCGCCCCTCTTGAAGAAGATCCAGGCAGGGGAATGGAAAGAGACCAGGGGTATGATGCTAAAGTTCTTTTCTCCATGTGGAAGGAAAAGATCCCCAAGGTTGTGATCATGGTTTCAAAGTCATACCCAAATCCCAAACACTGCAACCCTGGGTACTTTTAGGGACATCTAGTGGGCAGTGCAGACTTCATCTCAGGATAGTACTGAAATGGGGGAGAAGAATAATTAATTAAATGAACTCTGAGGCCACTCTATACCCAAGGCTGAACATTCATTCCCAGTTCTTATTTCCCATTCCAAATTATGTCTAACCATATTTTCCAATATAGCCCACTGGAGACACTACAATAAAATTAAATGACAACATTAAGATACTCACAATAATAAAATGTCAAGAACACAGAGATACCTCAAATTGAATATAAACACCCCCTCATTATCAAATTCCTGGGGAGAAATTAGTTCAAAAATTAAATTGCTTTGCAAGTTCAAGTGCAAAGGAATTAAAGTCAGAAATCAAATTTGTTTGCCCTTGTGAATTAAAAGTCTAATGGAATCAAAGTTCTCCCTCATTTCTTATTTTGCTCACTTTTCCCCGAAGGTACTGTTTTGGATAGAATTGGGGTTCTCTCAGCAGCTTACACTGGAACGATTACGATCTCTTCAGGACCTCAGAAGATGAATTCGTCTAATGCCAATGTCTGATGCGTTTTCAAAAAACTCTAAAGTTACTATTGTACTAATGATGACTAGTATTGGCCTCATCTCTGCTCCCATTTAGAAGGCAAGCCAGTCTCCACACAAAGCTTTGTCTTCAGAACATAAAACTTGGTCCTGCCCATGGACATGGCGGACACCCAAGGGTCACTGAAAGAGGTGGCCATAGGCCTCATTTCCCTGGGACAGTGCTTGCATGTAGCACTTATCCCAAAGTAAGGATGAAGAGCTGTTACTTCCAGTCCCAAAAGTGTCATGCTTGGAAAACAAATCTTATGATCATCTTGATGAAGGAAATCTGTATTTGTGTCAATTTTCTAGAGTCTAAAAACTGGAAGAAAATCTTCAAGCAGGAGGTTAGTTTGTGTAATACACTCTCTAGAGTGGGGGTGGAGGGAATCCAGCTACCTATACTGTGTCCTTTCCTTGGAAGTGGACTTGAGACACTGCTGCCTTCTTATTCAGTTTAGAAAGCTGTGGTAGTTGTGGATTCAAGCATTGCTTTATTTGAGGTTCCACTCTTTCCCTTCAAGCATTTTCACTTTGAAGTATTATTTTCCCCTTTGCTTTGAGTACAAGTCCTCAGAATCTTAGTGATGGCAATATGGCTGTATATGGCATTTGCAGGTAATAGCAGCAAATATCGTTTGGCCCATAATGTCTACATGACCCATATGGGGAAAGATTATTTTCTACCAGTGACTCTTCTTGTCTTGGATGTGTCTGTGAAGGAAAATTTGGGCCAGTGTGGTTCAAGAAAGGGGTAGGAGCTGCTTGCAGAGCATATGAACCTGCTAAAGGTCCATCACTCAGCCTCATCTAGCTAGGCCTACACTCCCTGCATTTGTAGGGGTGGATTTTGAACCAGTGTTTAGATAAGTATTTTTCTGCCCTCACTGGTAGCTGGTGACTTTGCTGTGGCAAAACATTCCACACTCTGCCTTTCTAAGGTCAACTTGCAATTTTAGTGAGACTTTTGCCTAGACCTGTAGTTCAAAGCCTTGCTTTGCTGTTACGACCTTCCCCAGATAGTCCTTATCTGGATTAAGCCTCCCTAAATTTCAGACATCCAGCCAGGCCATGGCTCCTTGGTTCTGCAGAGGTGACAAACATAGTTAAAACACACACACACACACACACACACACACATACAAAAACAACAACAACAAAACAATGCTTAGTGGTGTGTTGGTAAATACTTAGCAATCAGTTTTCTTAGGGAAAAATCAAACCAAACAACCTGATTTATAGAGTTTGACAATTTCCATGGCCTCTTATGGCTTGTGCATTTTGTGTCTTTTCTAATAAATGTTTGTCTAACCCAATGTAGCAAGTGCTTCTGGATTTTATTCTAGGGAGGAAATTTTTTTTCTTCTTTGATTTTTCAATCATCCTTGCACCAATTTATCAAAAAGACTATCTGTTCTTCATTGACCTTCTTTGTACTTATGTATAAACTCAATTGCCCACACATGTGTGGGTCTATTTTCGGATATGGTATTTTATTACGTTGATTTATATGTTTTTTCCTTATGAAAATATCACATTCTTACAATTGTTGTGGCTCTGTAATAAAATCGAAATCAAGTAATATAATTTCTCCAAATTTGTTCATCTCTTTCAAAATAGTTGTTTATATTATTTTTTTTTAAAAAAGGACTTATTTATTTATTTGTAAGTCAGTTACACAGAGAGAGGAGAGGCAGAGAGAGAGAGAGAGAGAGGTCTTTCATTTGCTGGTTCACTCCCCAGTTGGCCTCAATGACCGGAGTTAGGCTGATCTGAATCCAGGAGCCAGGAGCTTCTTCGGGGTCTCCCATGCAGGTGAAGGGGCCCAAGGACTTGGGCCATCTTCTACTGCTTTCCTAGGCCTTAGCAGAGCGCTGCATCAGAAGTGGAGCAGCCAGGATTTGAACCGGCACCCACATGGGATGCTGGCACTGCAAGTGGCAGCTTTACCCACAACACCGCAGTGCTGACCTCAGTTTATATTCTTCTAGGTCTTTTATTTCCCTACATAATTTTACTATCTACCTGTATTCACTGGTTTGTTGTTCATTTCTCAAGGCTTCCTGCTCAAGGTACTAGAAGTTTGAGTTTGAAGCTATCTCCTAAAATACCTGACAAGCCTTCGTCTTGTGATTTATTGACTGTAGGAGAGTAAATGAGAGCACTTGCTCTCCACAGTGAGAAAGTCTACCAAGGAAAAAAAAAGAGAGGGAGAGGAAGGGCTGAAGTGCAAGTTGTATACATGCAGTCCTAAGACCATCCTCGAACAAGGCAGATTTTCAGAAGGTGCTGGACTGTGCAGTCCTCCCATCCACTCCCAGTGTAGAGGATGTATCCTGTTACAAAGGGGGAGAAAAGAAGGACCTTAGGTGTGCCTGCTCTTCTGCATTTCCCCCAAACTCACTAATCACCTATTGTCGCTCCCCCTCTTCGTGGAGGAACGACACAGGACCCTGCGCTGTTCTTTTGTCTGCTCGGCCCTTCCCGGGTTTGCTGC
Source organism: Oryctolagus cuniculus (assembly GCF_964237555.1). Classification (NCBI taxonomy): domain Eukaryota; kingdom Metazoa; phylum Chordata; class Mammalia; order Lagomorpha; family Leporidae; genus Oryctolagus; species Oryctolagus cuniculus. The sequence goes on from NC_091434.1 coordinate 111,957,789, forward strand.
TGGTTCTTCCCGGATTGGCTACCGTCCCTTCCACCTCCGTGGAAGGGCGGTTCCCCCTGCCACTTTCCCCACTTCCACGGGGGAGCGGCACACCGCCAGCTGGCTCTCTCGGGGGCTGCTCAGATGTTCCTCAGGTGTTCTTGATGCATGTTGTCTCTCTCCTCCTTTATAGTCCTCTTCCACCAATCCCAACTCTGCTACCCACACGCCGAGTACGCTGCTCTCCTCCAATCAGGAGCAGGATCAGCTCCTGCAGGTCATCACTCAAGTTGGCGAGAGGCAGCTGTGTAGAAGCTGTTTACTCCTCTCCCAGCGCCATATTGTGGGAGAGCAGATGCATAGAATAAGTCTTAATTCGAGTAACTTAGTCTAGTCTGAGTTGCTCCCCACAACCCATCACTTTGGAGAATATGTGAAGGAATGGAAAGAGAACAAGAAAGCGTGAGAGCACAGCTGGCACTCCTGGGTGAAGCCACATCGGGAGTAGGAAAGCTGCCTGCTCCCCACCAGTGCTGACTTCCCCATTAGCACCCAGAGGGCAGCCCTGTGTCCTATTGTCCTTATGCATCTGACAAAACATACTGTGTTGCAGGAGGGATATCTTTTAAGAAACAAGTAAAATAGCTCGTGTTTTGTAGCAGACACTTCAGAAAATTTTATTTGACCTGAATTCAGCTGGCATCTTTGTAACCCATTTCCACAAAGAAGGAAATTTATACTTTTATATGGAGTTATTTATTTGAGAAGGGGGGATAGAGAGAGAGAAGGAGGCAGAGATACAGAGAGAGAGCTCCCATCCACTGCCCATGCTTCACATATCTGTAAAAAGCTGGGAGCTGAGCCAGGAGTCAGGAGCCAGAAGCCTGGAACTCAATTCAGGTCTTCCACATGGGTGGCAACTTGCTGAGCTACACCTGTGGCCTCTCAGGGTCTGTGTTAGAAAACAATTGATCAGGAGTCAGAGCTGGTAATCTTATGCCTACTGCAATGTGAGATGCCAGTGTTCTAACCTGCATCTTAACCACTAGCCACACCTGCTCTCAGGAGGCTTTTTGTTTGTTTTTAATAAAATCTTAACTCTATAAAATGCCAAGATAGGTCAATTTTAAAGCAAATACAACACCTTCTAGTTCCAATAGAGTAGTCATGTTGGCTCTATAATCTTACTTCAGATGAGCTCTGTTTCTCACACAGCTCTTTCCCCACTCACATTTGGGTTTTGATTGGTGCTTGGTGTGTTTCTGCTGTGGTTCCAGTGAGGCTTCACTAATCCTCTGTGAAGATGCCAAAACCTGGACCAACGTTTCTGTCCCCAGGTTCTATATCACTGATCTCTGCGGCACAACATTTTCCACATGTCAGGGACAATTTTCTGCCTTGAACTAGATCTTTTGGCCCCCGAGACTGCCCTTTTCTTGTAGGTTTCTGAGTTTTTTTTTAAAGGAGCTCTTTCAATTTTAAAAGCTACCTTTCTTTCCTATAAGCTTCCAACAAGCTCTTCTCTAAATATGACCCTGCACTCCACAACAAAATCCCTGACGAACATGGGCTTTCCTCTTCAAATACACCCTGGAGGCCCCAGACACCCCTCAGTGTCTGGGAATACTTTTCTTTAGGCTTGAAGGGGACAGTCTGCTGTTGCTAATTTCCCTCCTCTTCCTATTCTCAAAATAGGGAACAACTGATGAACTTGAAATGTGTTGATCTGCTGACAATTTAGTTTTCTATGGCAACTTACTCTTTCTGAGACTGATCCCTCAGCAATCCATTTGCATTTTAAGCCTCATCACAAGATGAAGCAAAAGATAATTTCTGTTTCCTTTTCCCTTAGTGGTCCATGGGTATAGCTCTCTGCCATAAAGCCCTCAGAAAGATTCAGTCTCTGTTGATGTAGGTATTGACTTCAACTTATTCCTGCAACAGGAGAAATTTTGGGAACTTCAGAGTTAGGAAGAGAAAAAGCAGAAAACATTTTGGGAGGTGTTTACCGTAGGGGGAAATAGGACAACCTGTATTTGATGTTGTCCAAGTGCCAGGCACTGAGCTGAATTCTTTTTATGTTCAATTTCTCCTTTGCTATTCTATTTTGCTCCACAGAATATACTGCTTTCTCAGGTAATACTAAGTTTATTTATTAGTTTTGTTTGTTATTGGTTTCCTGTCCTGCTGTTGTCTTTTTTTATTTTTATTTGTTTATTTGAAAGGCAGAATTATGGGGCAAGAGAGAAATGGAGGGAAGGGGAGAGAGAGGGAGAGGGAGAGGGAGAGGGAGGGAGGGAGGGAGGGAGAGAGAGAGAGAGAGAGAGAGAATGAGAAAGAATCTTCCATTCGTTGGTTCACTCTCCAATGACTACAATGATCAGGGCTGGACCAGGCCAAATCCAAGAGCGAGGAGCTTCACCTGGGACTCCCACGTGGATGCAGGGGCCCAAGAACTTGGCCATCTTCCGCTGCTTTCCCAGGTGCGTTGGCAGGGAGCTGTATTAGAAGTGGAGAGCCAAGACTCGAGTCTGCTCCCAAATGGGATGCCAGCACTGCAGGTTGTGGCTTAACCCATTGCACCACAGCACTGGCCCTGATTTTAGTCTTTTATGGTTCATCTGTGTCCTTAGTTTCTAGCTCCTGGGAGTCACTAGAGAGACATTTGTTATATTTGTAAATTCTTATTTCAGGGAGTAAGTACTATGATTATTTGCAAAATATGAGAAAATAGGAGCTTAGATGAGTTTACTCATGTATCCAAAACCATGAACTTAGTCAATTGTATAGCCAAAAAAAATTCAGCCTTCAGAATCTACAGTTGAGTCACTTGTCCACACTGCCTCCCATCTTTTTCAATCCTGACAATAACAGCTCTGCAAGACTTAGAATCCAGATTTCCAAAGGGCTTATGTCTCTTCACGTGTATCTCAGACAGAGGGAGGCTGCGAGCCCTGCACAAATGCACACCACCCCTCGAGGCAGAACTAGACCTTCCCCTCTCTGGTTAGTGCCACTAAAGACAGATTTGTTTGCTGTCTGTTTACTATGGTGATAAGTCACCCATCCGAGTCCAGCTGGGAAGGCTGTTCATTAACCAGTCAGAGTGGTGAAGGGTAACCATAAAAATGATGAGGGAAGTCGCTGAAGGCCCTTTCAGTGCCTGGAAGGTACTAAGGATGAATGCTCTGTATTCTGATTCTGTATTATTGTGGGCATGGAAGGCCAATATCAAGGACTGCTAAAATCCACCTGTCCGGATTCCAGCAGACACAGCTCTTTAGGGAATCCAGTGCCTAAGAAGTTTGTAATGTTTAGAAATCGCTTGGCCTGTCAGAATAATGAATGCACCTAATAAACATTCTAATTAGTTAACCCGGAGAAAAATCTTTGCTACTGTAGAGTGGACATTTTCATATTATTCTGAATGTAAACATTTCCTTATCACAGACTGCCTTTTAAATGTTACTCTATATCTTTTCTTGAGTTTAGACACTGTTATTGACTATGCAGAAAACAGCGAAAAAGGACTTAATAAAAAGTGACAGCAGGCAGCTCTCCCTGCCGGCAGAGATTAAGCGCCTAGCTCTTGGCATTTCAATTACCTAAAACTAATGGAATAAATATTTTACAATATTACTGCCTTTTGGGGGGTAAAGCACTCAAAGGAAAAAATACATGAAATAGGATTCTGTTCTTTTCTTAATGAAATAATTGAAAACAGATTTAGTATCAGAATGTGATCACTAAAAATATAACGATAGTAGAAGTAGTATCAGCATGAAGAGAGTAGGACATGATTTCTGGTATGCACGGCCTTCGCCACTGTCATTTTGCCTTAAGCATAACTTTAAAATAATGCCCTCTAACTATATCCATAAAACCATTTTAGCTGAGCTCAGATGATTTTATGATGGCATAAATTTATTAGAGTAATTTTTTTAAACATGAGGCTAGTCAGGAATTTCCGTCCTCAGAGAATATTGTGTCCAGGTTGTCAGGGAGTGGAGGCAAGATTAAGTTTGCTTTTTGCATTGGTTCTCAGTGATCCAGGCTTGTGCTCTTTCCCTTCCCTGGCTCATTTAAGGCATGGAACACAGACAAGCAACAGCTGCCGGGAGATTGTGCGTTTCCAGCGAAATGATACTCCTTTATGGCCTAGTGCAGGGGCTCTCATAGAAACATAATAATGGCTTATCCCATTGATATCAACTAGGCAGACCTGAAGGTAAACCGCATGCTGCTAATTTCAGTGCCTGATGTCTTTGGACATAGGGAAATGGTCTATTTTCCCTTTAGGTGTGTCATCACGCTCACGAAAACAATGTCAAAACTGAATCTGCAAATGGCTAGCATACTCTATAAAGCTGTATTATATCTGACAGGGCCCATTTGCTTATAGCGATTGTTTATAGAATTTATGATATCATAAATGTATGTGTAAGTAGAGAAGTTTTATTATGGGACTAAAAATTCAAAAATACTCATCACCTTCTTAAAGATCTCTTTCCGTTCAAATGCCTTGCTCTGTGAATAGTATTTTCAGCAGATATTTCTACAGAGACACACATTTTTACATGCTTTTTTTAAAAAAAATTGTTGTATCAGTGATTATAGAAGATGATTTGTTTGCTGAAATTCATCTGTATTTGTGAAAAATTATACTCTAAAAGAAGGCAGTTGCTATTTTATCTACTTTTTATTTTTAAAATGAGGATTTATATGTACTGACAAATATCTTTGGAATGATAATTACATTTGAAATTAACTATCTGAAAAGATTGCTTAAACTCTTAGAAAAAACCCATTCTTAGAGAAATAGGGATCAGAGGAAGATGGCCCAAGCCCTTGGGCCCCTACACCGATGTGGGAGACCTGGAAGAAGCTCCAGGCTTCTGGGTTCTGATCGGCACAGCTCTGGCCATTGCGGCCAACTGGGAGTGAACCATCGGATGGAAGACCTCTCTGTCACTCTCTCTGCCTCTCCTCTCTCTGTGTAACTCCGACTTTCAAATAAATAAATAAATCTTTTTTTAAAAAAGTGCTGGTCCAGTCCCTAATCCTCTACAGTGCAGTGGCTTTTCGTTGGTCCCCAGACTACATCCAAGCCTTCATCCTCCTTCAAGGACCTTGCTACTATTTCCACTACTCATTCTTCACCTCTTTCTGTCTCATTGTGTCCAACTATTCTGGCCACCTTGCCCCTCCTCTTGGAAGGCTGCTATTCTACACCTGGGAGCTAGGCTGTGTTACTTTCCTGCATTCTCATTTTAAGTCCATGTTCTCTCAAAGGCCTTCCCTGATACACAGTATATAGCCTATTTATTTCTAGAGCTTTTTAAATTATAATATTTTACTGACTGATTGATTAATTAATTGTTACACTTCTGCTACTATTTATAAGCTCCGAAAAAGCAGTGCCTTAGCTGTTTTATTCACTCTTCTATGTCTGGTTTCTAGAATAGCATCTGGTACTCATTTGGATCTTAATATTTGTTGAGTGAGTGAAGTTCATTTTCTTCTAGAAATTTCTCTATGAAATTAGGTATTTTGGAGTACAATAAACCATTCCTAACTCACATAATTAGAATATACTCTCTCTTTTGACAGGTTGCTCTGAATGCTTAACTGGGAAACAGTTTTATCCAGTTCAAAGTGGCTACTTATAAAATAAATGAGCATGATGTGGGAAGTTTTTGTGATGTTTAGGATGAACAGTGTTTACTTTTAGTGGCATGTGAAATAAGACTTTTGCTAAGTGTGATCCGAATTTCTCCTGGTAGCAATTTCTCTATGAACATTTCAGAAACCCATATGATCACTGGATTCACATTTCATTATCTCACCTTAAGTTGGCCAACTGACATGATAACAAATGTGTCCAAGATTGAGTCCCAGAAGCCCCTCTTCCTACAACCAGGTGCAGTCAAAGCTTAGGCATGGACATTTCACTCTAAGCTTGTTTTCCTGTCTATGTTTATATCTTAGGTACTTGGACACTGAAATGTCTGTATAGTCTTTATTTCATTTCCTTCAGTGTCAAGGCCATATTCATCCTCTTTGCTCAAGTCTTGAATAAATGACTTTCGTTTCCAGAAGTGTTCCTTGTATGTGTCTGCACTGCTAGCTGGTAGTATTTAAGCAAGAGATGTCTCTCATTCAGTACTGAACATGTGGATTTGATTGTTGTTCTACAGATTAAACATCTGAGTTTTTAGAGTTCAGGGAAACTTTTGATATAAGGCAGAAGCACAGACTCTCTAAGAAGAATAAATTGAAAAGTTATTTTTATAAGATTATTTAGGAAACATCAGTATGGATGAAGAATTTGAGAAAAAAGATGATGCTATTGAAACTTGATTTTATTTTAAACTATGAAAAATGTAAACACAATGTTATAATAGAGGAATAGTTTTTGGATATATTTGCCTCATGGGTCTCATATTGCACAGTGTGTAAAACAAATGTTTGCACTCACATGCATTTATTAATATCCAAACATATACCCTAAGATTCCTTCCCAAATTCACATCAAAAAATTCTCTCCCTGGATGGTTTTGAAATATGATCCTCTGGGATTTTTGTTTCTCTGGGGTATTCTCTGCGTCAGTGTGTGTCAGCCATCTTCCACTTTCCTTCATTGCACACCTCTGGGTCTCATGAGACTTGTTAAAATTTCTTGAATATTTCCAAAGTTTTCACTGATATTAACATGTATTTGAAGTGTTTATAAGCAGATCATGTGGTCTGGAAGAGCCACGATCTGACAGGTGAATGAAACAAAACACAAATTCCAGAAAATTCAATAATATTTGGGAACTTACAATTCTATATCAGTGGAGAAAGGTTTGATAACTAATATTGGGATCGGTATTTAGACACTGAAAACATTTTGAGGCCTTAAAGTTTAATGTAAAATCCTATCATATAAGTGCTATGTAAAAATAAATATGGATGTTTTGGTTATTTGGGGACTCAGGAAGTTCTTTTAAATGACAACATACAGATAGAAATGACATAATAAGATAATGATACATATTTGACTACTTAAAATGATAAACTGAAATAAAATTTAAAGAATATGAAAGTGGTACAAATAATTGCAGAAGGTATACATTGATGTCTCTAAACTATATATATATATATAAAACTCCTACAAAGATGGAGAATAGGGTTAAATACCCAAGGGAAAAATATGAGGACATAAACAGGTAATTCATATTAAGATAAATAAAGATGATAAATAAGCATGAAAGTATTTTCAGCATTTGGGATATTCTACAAAAATAGCAAAAAAGCTTTTACTCTCACTTGTTATATTTTCATATAAAATATTACCCACACAGCCTAGAAATAAAATATAAGGAAACTGGCAATCTTGGGCACTGGCAAAAGAGTACAAATTTGTTCAATACTTCTGAAAGGCCATTTGGTAGAAGGCACCAAGACAAGAAAATTTGAATCTGTATAACCAGCAATCCAATTGCTAGGATACTGTCTTAAGTAAATAATGAGCTGTGTGTCAAAAAATAGATGTTTGGAGCAGGCACTATGGCACAGTGGGCTAAGCCTCCATCTATGGTGCTGGCATCCCATATGGCAACGGTTTGAGTTCCAGTTGCTCATTTTCCAATTCAGCTCTCAACTATGGTCTGGGAAAGCAGTGGAACATGGTCCAAGCGTGTGGATCCCTGCACTCGCGTGGGAGCCTGGAGGAAGCTCAGCCCAACTCTGCCATTATTGTCATTTGGAGAGTGAACCAGTGGATGAAAGACCCTTCTCTTTGTCTCTCCCTCTCTCTGCCTGTAATTCTGCCTCTCTAATAAATAAATAAAATCTTTTTTAAAAAGAGATAGATGTTAAATAATGATTTTTGTAGCATTACTTGAAATATTGGCAAAGAAAATATAAGATTCAAGTACAACACCCATTAATAAAGAAACAATTAAATAAGTATGACATATTTATTATAAAATACTATGCAGTTATTAGTAAGGATGTTGGTCTACATTAATTAGCACAGAAAGCCACAATTTGGCATTAAATGAAAAATTTTTCTTCCCACTGGCATGTATAATATGACACCATTTATTTAAAAGTATGTAATATACATTTATATAATCAATATGATCCATATGATCCATTAAATGAGCTTGTTGTTGCAATTAAGATGTCATAACTCCTTTTATACTCTAAATTAAGAGGCCCAAGTCCTCAGTTTGCCTCTAATCTACCATCTTTCTAGAATTCCCTCTCCCATGATGGTCTGTGATGGTCTTAGCCCATTTTATAGGTGCTTTTAGTGCTGCTAGGGTCAGTCCATACTACTTTTGGCTCACAGCTGGAGCCACGTGTCATCTGTGTTCCCTCACTACTCAGGATCACTACAAATACCACTAAAAGCTGTTTCTGCTAATGGAGTTGTCAGTCACCCAGCATAAGACATTACTCTGTATGTTTGAAGATTTCTTTTTAGGGGTCTTTTTGATCAAACTGGATCTATTCAACTTTCTTGTATCTTTCAATTCTAATGCAAAGGGTTTCACTTTTAAACTTCTCCTTCAAAAGGTCTCCTTAGTCCATATGTAGTATTTCCATGCTCTTTCTTCAGAAATATTAAAACTAAGGATAGCAACAGTACATCGGGCAGAGAATAAATTAAAATGAAAGTTTTGGTTGACACCTATCACCTATACTGTGGGAGGATGGTGTAGGAGACTGAGATAAAATGGAAGTTATTTAGGGATGCATGTAAAAATTACTTATTAGAGAGAGAGAGAGAGAGAGAGAGAGAGAGAAATCTCATCTGCTAGTTCATTTTCCAAATGCCCACAAAGCCCATGGCTGGGCTGGGGTCAAAACCAGGAGCAAGGAACAAAATTTGGGTCTCCCATGTGAGTGGGAGCCATCACTGTTTTTTCCCAGGGTCTGAATTTGCAGGAAGCTGGAGTTAGAAGCTGAGAATGGGACCGAGCTATGCTCATGTGGGATGTGGATATCTTAACCATTATGCTGAATGCCTACCACTAGAGATAAATTTACACCAAAATTTCATCTAGGTGATAAGATTTTAGGTAACTCGTTTATAATATTTTTTTAAAATTAGCTTACAATGAGGAAACAACATTTTAAAAATAAGGATCGGTACTGGCATTATGGTGCAATGGATTACGCGACACTGATGTCATATCATATCAGTACACCAGTTCCGTGTTCCGCTGCTCTGCTTCTAATCCAGTTCCCTGCTAAAGCTCCTGAAAGCACTGGAACATAGCCCAATACTAGAATACAGACCACCCAGGTGAGAGATCTGGATAGAATTCCTGGCTCCTATGTTCAGCCTGATCCATCCCCAGTCATTGTGGCCATTTGGGGAGTAAACCAGTGGAGAGAAGATCTCTCAGTCTCTCACTCTTTCCCTCCTTCCTGCCCTTCAAATAAATCTTTAACATAAGTAAGGATAAAGAACTTTTATTTATTTATTTTTTTGCCAGGCAGAGTTAGACAGTGAGAGAGAGACAGAGAGAGAGTTATAGACAGTGAGAGAGAGACAGAAAGGTCTTCCTTCCGTTGGTTCACTCCCGTAATGGCCACTATGGCCGGTGCTGAGCTGATTTGAAGCCAGGAGCCAGGTGCTTCTTCCTGGTCTCCCACACGGGTGCAGGGGCCCAAGCACTTGGGCCATCCTGCACTGCCTTCCTAGGCTACAGCAGAGAGCTGGACTGGAAGAGGAGCAACCGGGACTAGTACCCGGCGCCCCAATCAGGACTAGAACCCGGGGTGCTGGCACCGCAGGCCGAGGGTTAGCCTAATGAGTCATGGCACAGGCCAGAACTATTAATTTTTGGAAAAGCAATTTCTTTTTTTTAAAAGATTGATTTTATTTATTTGAAAGAGTTACAGAGAGAGGTAGAGACAGAGAGAGAGGTCCTCCATCTACTGGTTCACTCCCCAGATGGCCGCAACGGCAGGAGCTGTGCCAATCTGAAGCCAGGAGCCAGGAGTTTCTTCTGGGTCTCCCACTCAGATGCAGTGGCCCAAGGACTCGGGCCATCTTCTACTGCTTTCCCAGGCCATAGCAGAGAGCTGGATCCTAAGAGGAGCAGCAGGGAGTAGAACCGGTGCCCATATGGGATGCGGGCGTTTCAGGCCAGGGCATTAACCCGCTGTGCCACAGCCCCAGTCCCTGGAAAAGCAATTTCTTAAATCTCTCTATTCAAACTGTTGCTTCAAGATCTTGGACAAGTTTTTAGATCTCAGTAAACTCATATAAAAAAGTAAGGATATTCTTACTCATGTGAAGCTCAAAACAGTGTTCTTTTATTTCCCTAAGAGAAATAATTTACAGTAGTTTCAACATGGCTGAGAATTCAGGGCTGTATCAAGTACCATATTTTTCAGAGGAGGTGGTAGAGGTTTGGAGAAGGTAAAATAACTTCCTAAAGGTAATACAGGTCACTGCGGGGAGAGAGAGGACCACACCCACTCTTTTGACCGTGCATTCCACCACTTTCTGTTCTTGGGGTTTTATTGTTTCATCTTTAAAAATGAGAAATCGGTAAAATAGTCTTTAAAGCCTATCTATGCTTTAAAATTCAATGACCTTCGAAAAAATTAATGACTTAGAAGACACATTAGACAACAACTCGGAACATGTTGGCGCAGCCACTGACTCTATTGACTTAAATGATCACATTTAGTGGGAGCTACTTCAGAATAAGATCTTGTATTTGCCAATTGCTGAGATTTATTTCCTTTATTTGTCTAGCTAAAAGGCATTGAGAAAAAAAAGACCAGTCCCTCCTTCTTGAGGGCTATTTCCCGCCACTGTCCTTACACTGAGGTGTTTTCATCACTGTTGCTTAGGAAGCATATATTACCCAGCCCACTTCAACAAACTTCAACTCTCCTAGCAACCAGTAGCTCATTCTCTTTTTCTTACCTCATCCTTTCTTTCTCTCATGGCCTGACATCACACTCAACAGAAATATCTCTGTTTTTTTTTTCTGGCATTCCCTTTGTGTTGGACTCTCTCCTAGGATTTCTTTCCATGATGGTTTGTTGAAGACATTTCTTTGATTCTGTAGTTTTCAACCAAAAATCATTCTAATTATGTTTCATCTTAATAGTGCATTTCCCTCTAACATACATTTCATTAAATATTAAAACATACACTTGTAACCATTCCAAAAGAAAATCTCTAAAAGTCACTGTGTGATTATTAGGAGTGGAACGCAAGAGGAAACCCATTGCATGGCTGGAAGAGTGGGGCATCCTACCAGAATTCAGGTGTAGTGGCCGTGGTCTGTATATTTGTGACTTCTAACCTCAAAATACATATGTTGAAATTCCAGCTCCTCAAGGTGATGATATTAAGAGAAGGAGCCTTTTGGGAGGTGAGTAGGCCATGAGAGTGGACCCTGCAATGGTGTTAGTATGCTGATGAAGGAAACCCTAGAGAGGCCCCCTTCTCCTGCCATCTGAGGATACAGTGAAGACTGTCACTGCCCGTGAACCAGGAGGTCCTCACTGGACACAGGCTGTGATGTGCTTTGATCCTGAGCTTCCTGCCTCCAGAATGGAGAGAAATAAATGTCTGTTGTGTATATGTCTCAGTTTGTGGTATTGTTACAGAGGCCTGAACAAACCAGTGAGTGGCTAAATTTATGTCTCAATTCTGCCCTTTCCCTCATTCTATCACTCTGTCCTCCCTCTCTTCCTTCTTCCTTTAAATTCTTTATTAACTAAAAAACCTTACATTATAAGGCACGAATAGAATAAAAGCTTTTCGAGGATCCTCTGCACTCCCACTCCTCTTTTTACTGCAGTCATTAATATTTTGATGTATGTGTTACATCAAATGTATTTTGATGTGTATGCAGTCTTTTTCTATATATGTCCAATTACAAACATATAGGTATTTTTGCTTTTGTATTATTAATGAACAGTTGCAGTATAAGAACTATTATCATTATTTATTATATAACTATAAATATTATATATTACAAAGTATAGATTGATCACCTCTAATAAAAATAAAAAATCCACAAGGTATCATGCTTTGGAATTTTTTGAGTATGGACATAATGCCAATTCTACACTAGGAAACTTTGTTTCATGCATAAAATTATTTAAAATACTGCATATAATTACTTTCATGCTTGAGTCCCCTCCCTCCCCAAATATCTCATTACACATACACACATACTCTAAATTAAAAAAAAAAATCCCCAAATCCCAAACTCAAAATACTTCTGTTTGCAAGTATTTTGGGTAAGTGATACTCAATCTAGAATATATTGTTACCTTATGAACATTTGATGGCAGTAAAGAACCTCTCTCTGTATATTCAGGTATAATATTACATGAAATTGTAAGTGATGAGTTCCAGTGCTTTAATTTTGTGGCTAAATAAAACAAAACCTGAATTGGTTCTTTATTCTTCTCTGAATTACACCATAAAACAGTTACTGCTCTCCATAGAAGCCATCTCTCGGAAAATACAAATCATTTCAGAAGAGCCTCATTAGGGTAACCTATATTATTATTTTTTGCTAAAGAGTGTTCTTCTTAAAATAGTACTTAGTATCCCAGGATGGATTGGGTTTAGAGGAGGTAAGAAATTATTAGAATCAGCAGCACGCTGGCTGTGGCAGCCATTTGGGGGGTGAACCAATGGAAGGAAGACCTTTCTCTCTGTCTCTCTCTCTCTCTCTCTCTCTCTCACTGTCTAACTCTGCCTGTCAAGAAAAAGAAAAAGAAAAAGGAAAAGAAAAAGAAAAAGAAAAAAAAAGAAGTGATTAGAATCTGGAGTAAACAAGAATGCTTGGGGGAGTAAACTTGGGGAAGTAAACTTGGGGAGCTAAACCTGATCTTGGGCTTGTCATTTCATTATAGTGCTCTTAGCAATTCTTATACAAACCCATTTGTCTATCTGCTTGCAACCTCCTGGAATTAGAGAGTACATATCTCCCTTCAGCACATCTTTGCCATGGGCTAGCAGGATCTCCTTTATGGAGAAATTTTCATATGGCATACAAAACACTGTATTTTCTAATAATGTTGGGAACAGCAGACAATTCCTAAATCATGTATCAAGATGGGGAGTGTGATTTGCTGATTCAGACACAATTCCTATATTCATCCTGCCATTCACTGGAGATGGATTCATAATGGAACTTTCTGTTGCATCACTAATAAAATCTTGCTTTATGTTCTCTCATCCATTCACTCAGGCTCCTTTTCTGAGTTGGTTGCATAGTCAGGATTCTGAGGTTTAGTTGGATAGTGAATGGAAGGAACAGCTGGGATTTCCTGGGAGAATTTCCCAGGGTTATGCTTGCAGGGAGACATTCCTATTTCGATTAGAAATGTAGAGGGTCTAAGTATGAAATCAGGTGAGTGGAGGAGAATTATGTTAGCCCTCCAATTTTTTGCTTAAACTGGGAAAGTGAATTATGTGGTTCATTGGTTAATTCCTGAAGTCAGTGTGCTTAGCCAACCATGAGTGTGGGGTTTCAACACAGGTGGAAGAGGAGGAGACATTTTTAATGGACTGGAAATGCTTCAGCCATGCTTATACTTGCCAATGAGTCAGACACACCTGTGCTGGCTTGGAGTGAAGTCCACCAGGATTTGCAAAACGGAAACCTCATTTGAATTTTAAATAGTTTGAAGACACTGTTGAAATCAAGCCAGGTTTATCCTGTGATTGGGAAAATCAGGACTCTTAGGTAGTCATCTAACGATGCATACTACTTTGAAGAAGAAACAGTATTTCTCTAACTATTATCACCTTGGAAACTAATTCTGCTACCCAGTAAGTTCCCATTCCTCAAATTGTAGCTTTCTGTTAGTGACTTAAAAACCCAAGCCTTAGAGAAAAGGAGAGAAAACTGAAATCTTTTAGCAACCTTTCTGTGCTTCAGCACTCTTTATTTGATTGCATCAAGTTTCTGAAATAAGTATATTTTATGTAGTAAAATCTTAAGCAACTGTTTTTATTTATTTCAAAATAAATCATGTATATGATCATAAAAAATAGAAAAATATGGATTGTGTTTGACAGAAAACAGCATTCTGCTTTGAGGTATTAGGTTCTATAAACTATCATAGAGTAAATATAATTAACTTTCTGCACTTTCTGCACTGTGTTTTAGGAAATGTGAACATTAAATATGGCTGCTAATAATTTGACCCCTGTGTGTGTCTTTATATATATTAAAATTTAATATATTTAAATATACTTACATTTAATATATTTATATATATTTAAATATTAAATATAAGTATATTTAAATATATTAAATACACTTATATTAAATATATATTAATATATGGGCTCTTTTGACTCTTTTGATAAACTGAATATAATTAAAGTGATCCTATGATAGTTTTTGGGACCAGACCTTAAGGGACTTCCTGTCTCCTGGAATACTTACTCATGGAACACAGTTACCATGCTGTTAGAAAACCCAGTTTTCTGGCCAGCATACGGCTCACTAGGCTAATCCTCTGCCTGCAGCGCCGGTACTCCAGGTTCTAGTCCTGGCCAGGTACTAGTCCTGGTTGCTCTTCTTCCAGTGCAGCTCTCCGCTGTGGCCTGGGAGGGCAGTGGAGGATGGCCTAGGTGCTTGGGCTGCTGCATTGCATGGGAGACCAGGAGGAAGCACCTGGCTCCTGGCTTCGAATCGGTGCAGCGCCAGCCGTGGCGGCCATTAGGGGAGTGAAACAACGGAAGGAAGACCTTTCTGTCTCTCTCTCTCTCTGTCTAACTCTGCCTGGCAAGAAAAAAAAAAAAAAAGAAAGAAAACTCAGTTGTCCAAGTGGAGGTGTTCATATGAAAAGAACAAAGACCCTCAGCTGACAGTCTGAGGTCCAACTTGCTGTTGGGTAGGTGAGCTACCATCTTGTGGATACATGAACTGCCTCTGCTAATGGAGGAAAAGAATTGTCTAGAAATGCCTTCCCCGAACTCCTGACTCAAGCAAATACACAAGAAAACAGTGGCTGTTTTTCAGTCATTGGCTTTGGGCATTATTAGTACACATCAGTAGATAGCCAGAAAAGGAATTTTGATGTGATGGAGCAGTGCAGACCTTCTTGACTTCAGATTTCTGGTTTCACATTCTGGCTCCAAAATTTAATAGTTAGGTGACTTTGGAGACAGTAACTAAATCCCTGTCAGCCTCACAGATAAGTTTCCTTATCTGTGAAATGGAAGTAATGATCTAGCTCTAAAAGCTGTGGTGAAGATTACAGATAAGATATGTAAAAGTGACTGTTTTAGTTTCTGGAAGATGATAATAGCATAGAAGCAGTTACTTACTATTTGTTGGCTAACCCATTTCTCTGCACCTGCTTCTTCCTAAGTGATTTTTCCAGAGTCGGGTATTTTTAAAGGGGATATCCTTTTTGGAAATCAATTTAGCTGGTGATTCAATGTTTTAAGATGTTTATATATCTTTCCTCAGGTAATTCTGTTTTATGACTCTATTCTAAGGAAATATTTCTAAGTACTGGCCATAATATATCTATCCATGAAATAAGATGCTTTTGTGGTTTTCTGCTCTCTTTGAAGCACTTAAGGGAATTAATTCTGCTTGAGGGTACTTCAAAAAGCTCACAGAAAAATGAAATTAAGAGAAAATGTGCACTTGTATGAAATTTTTGAAGACCTTATATACATACATTCTTTCTAAGTGTATCCCTATGTTTTGTAGACACACCAACCTAAGTTTTGGAATGAGGAAGCTCAGTACACCTCCTCAAGGTAACGTTGTCCCCAATGACTCACTTATACAGTATTTACAGCAATCGGGAAGGTGACTTACATATGGAAGAATTCAATGAGGAAGCATAACTTTTGAGAATTGCCTTTTTTTTAACAAATGCTTATTGACACCCACAAAATTCTAGACTCTAGATAAGATCCAGGAAAAGAGAAATGAAGTTACAGCCTCTGTATTTTCCAAGAAGTTCTAAGTCACTATTGTGGGCAGAGTCACCCCTACTTGTCATACATGCTACGAAAGTCTCTACCTAAATGCCTTGATTGTTATAGTCTGTATTTTCATAACAGTCTCTCCATTTTATAAATCACAAAAGTTGGCATGACTCACCTCAAGCCCCATCTTTTCTGGGCAGTCTTCCCTGATTATATGCAACAAAATGTCTAGCTCCGGTGTATCCCATTGTGCTATCTTCTTTTTTTTAAAGAGGGAAAGAGAGAAACAGAAGGGTAGATATATATATATATAGAGAGAGAGAGAGAGAGAGAGAGAGCACATGCTTCCATCTGCTGGTTCATTCTCCAAATGATTTCAATGGTTGGGTCTGCGCTAGGCTAAAATCAGGAGCCAAGGACTCCATTTGAGTCTTCAACATGGGTAACAGGAGCCCAAATACTTGGTCCATCATCTGCTATTTTCCCAGGCTGGTTATTTGGGAGCTGGGTTGGAGGCAACAGATCTGTAATATGGGATATCGGTGATGCAAAAAACAGCTTATTCAGCTGTGCCACAATGCTGGCCCATGTGCTGACTTCTTATAGCACCTACTGTCTTCTCATCTCTGCCTATTGTATGCTTAATTTTCCTTTTAAATTCCTGTGCACAACTTCTTCAGCTAGATTAAAAATTCTTCATCAGTGCATCACAAATATGTTTCTTATGCATATGTGGAGGTTTTGTTAAAAAGTCAGATACTGGACTGGCGCCCTGTCTCACTAGGCTAATCCTCCACCTGTGGTGCCAGCACCCCGGGTTCTAGTCCCAGCTGGGGCACCGGTTCTGTCCTGGTTGCTCCTCTTTCAGTCCAGCTCTCTGCTGTGGCCCGGGAGTGCAGTGGAGGATGGTGCAAGTCCTTGGGCTCTGCACCCGCATGGGAGGCCTGGAAAAGGCTCCTGGCTTTGGATCCGTGCAGCGTGCTGGCCGCAATGCACCGGCTGTAGCGGCCACTTGGAGGTCAACCGATGGAAAAAGGAAGACCTTTCTCTCTGTCTCTCTCTGACACTGTCTAATGCTGCCTGTCAAAAAAAAAAAAAAAAATTAGATGCTGATTCATTAGGCTTGGGTGAAATCTTAGATTCTTCATAGCTAATAAGTTCCTGGATGATGTTCCTGCCTCTGGATCACTCAGACCACAATTTGCATGGAAAATAGCAAGGATATAGAGGGGTGGGACTACAACATTGTTTGTTTTCTTGAGCACTATGCACAGCACCTTGACCATGAAAGTTGTTCAATGTTTCGAGTGGTGTGACTCAAAGGAAAAAATGCAGACCTTAAAACAACATTGACCCATGTCACAATATTAGTTCCACAACTTAATGTTCTGAACAGTCATGAGCATTTTATTCGTTTATAAAACAACCCTGCAGGGCTTTTGTGAAATCAAAATTAAATTATGTTTTAAAGCACTTGGCATAGTAGTCATATATAACAAAGAATGACAAATAAAGATATTTCCAGTTAATGGTGCTGAAGGAAATCTGTGATTCCCAAACTCAGAGTTTTCTTCTGTGAAGTTGGTCATGATTCTGTGCATCAAATTTCGTAAGGGTAAAGAAAGTATTAACATCAGCTTTGCCTTGATATTTAAAGATTATTGTCTATAGGTTATTATCAATTCTAACATATATAACAAGAGATACAGAGAGAAAATCTTGCAAAACAAAAATGTACCAAATGTAGCCACATGTTGCTTCTACTCCCTCACAATGTAAAGCTTCCTGGAAGGAAATTAAAGCTGATCAATAATATCAAAGGAGAAAGCAATGTCATCCTTCCGGCTCCCCTGGTTCCTACCCATACTGTCTGGCAGAGATAGTGTCAAGGGTTACTCTTACAAAGACTCCCAACAAGATGACTCAGAGAGCGAATAAAAGGAGAGTCAACAGGAAGCAGGTGGTTCTCAAATAATCACACTGGAAAAAGCATTGCACTTTGAAGAAAGCTCTACTTCCTAGAGCAGCTTCCCTAACCAGTGGCAGGAAAAGTGGGTATAAACCCTCCCAGGTTCAGGCAGTTTGTGTTTCAGTTGGGAGAGATGAGTTGTCTTTCCTGTGTGCACTGTATTGCAGAGCAGCAAAATAATTGGTGAGGGAGAGGGAAAGCTATTATTGTTTTAAAAGAATCATGGCTTATAAATGAGAAGAAATGATAGAAATAGAAAACCGCACTTGCAAACCTTAATGGATCTAGACCATAGTCATCAATAGTTGCTAAAACCATTAGGAAAAAAACCATTAGGTGTGTAATTTTATATGGATGGATCAGGCTGACATAACCTGAATTCACTAATTAATATTTCAATCACTAAAAAGACACAAATAGGACACATCTTTCTGTTATGTAGGGCATTGGGAAGCACAGAGAAACAGCAAAAAACATTAAAAAGAAGCCACCTGTATCTAATCAGGCTTCTAGATCTAACACTCAGTTTACAGGAAATTTGAAGATATAGAGGAGCATGTTAAATGATATCACAATGCTTTAGCTTGCCAAATCCATATATTCTGCAAGACAAATAATTTACTTTCTTAAAAAAAACACAAAAGAAGAGATAATTAAGGGAGAGTTATGGGGGCTCTTACTGTGGTGTAGTAGGCTAAAACTCTGCCTGTGGCACTGGCATCACATATAGGTGCCAGTTCATGCCCCAGATGCTCCTCTTCAGATCCAGCTCTCTGCCATGTCCTGGGAAAACAATAGAAGAGGGCCCAGGTGCTCGGACTCCTGAACCCACGTGGGAGACCTGAAAGAAGTTCCTGGCTCCAAGCTTCAGATTGGTTCAGCTCTGGGCATTGCAGCCATTTGAGAAGTGAACAGCAGATAAAAGAAATTGTTCTTTGTGTCTCTGTGTCTCTCCCTCTCTCTCTGTCTGCAATTCTACCTCTCAAAAGATAAATCAATTTTCAAAAAGAGATGTATGATAATACAAATGCAATATGTGGATCTCGATTGGATCCTGATTTAAATAATTTTAAAAAATTTTAAATTACAAAGGAACATTCAACTAGAACTCAATATTAAGATGTCATAAAGGAATTACTGTTAATTTTATGACAACTCTGTTAGAGCCATTCTTTTAAAAGTATTTGTTGAGATGCTTACTGGAGTATTTATTGTTAAAAGATGTCCACCTTTATGAGAAATTGGTGACATGCATATTTAAAGAAGTAAAATTGGCAAAAATTGAAATGCTTGTTTCAGCAATTGGTAGCGAGAATACGAGTAAATAAAACCTCATTCATTTTGTGGGTGTTTAGATAATGAAACCATTTGGGGAGCAGTTTAACAATATTTAGAGACGTGGAGGTTGCACATCATATTTCAAGAATTCTGGGACTTTCCTGAATTTCTCTTCTAGTTCTGTGAGTCAGCTGGTTAGGTTGGATGTACAAATTTACCTCCTTGTTTGGGCTGCGTGGGCTTGGCTCCTCGTTTGGATTTGGTCTCAGTTCTTTGTCTTATTTTAAAATTCTTCAACAGAAGAATTTTAAAGCAGTTTAGAGCAGTTTCAGATTTACAGAAATAGTACCAAGAGTTTGCATATACCATTCTCCCTCTGCACAATTTTCCCTGTTATTTGGTACAATTAATGAACCAGCGTTGATACATTGCTGTCCATAGTTTAGTCAAACTTCCTTAACATTAACCCATTGTCTACATTTTGTTTTAGGATCTTGCCCGGGATCCGGCATTACATTTAGTTGTCATGGACCTTTACTCCCCTTATTTGCGACAATTTCTTAGATTTCTCTTGTTTTTAATGACCTTGGCAATTTTGGACACATATTTTGGAGGAAGCTTTTCTATTGGAATGTTTTCTCATGATTGAATTACAGTTATGAGTTTGGGGAATAATATCACAGAAACAAAATGTAATTTTCATCAAAAGATATCAGGAGTACATATGGACCTGTAGTTACTTGTTGCCTGAGCATTTACATTGATAATCTGGTGGTAGCAGTGCTTATCGGTTTCCTTCACTGTAGATTCATTCTCATCCCCCTTACTTTCCACACTGCAGTCTTTCCCCATGTTCCACTCAGTACTCTATGGACAGTCCATGGTTAAGTGTGAAATTATCTTCCCCCTCATTTAGATTGAGCACCTGCTACCTTTCTCTGAAGGGAGGAGAGAACCTCCACTTTGACTATGACCTGTCTAAACAAGATAAGAGTCGGAGAACTCAGAGGGCTTCCATAGCCTTGGAAACTCATGACTGGAGCATAGGGAGATTGCTGATGCCATAGACAGGAGTGTCAATTGGTAAAGTCAACAACAGGAGTCACTGTGCACTTACTCCTCATGTAGGATCTCTATCCTTAATGTGCTATACATTGAGATTTAATGCTATAACGAGTACTCAAACAATATATTTCACTTTGTGTTTCTATGGGGGTGCAAACTGTTGAAATCCTTACTTAATGTATACTAAACTGATCCTCTGTAAAAAAAAAAAAAAAAAAAAAAGAAATTATCAATTCCCAACTTGACTCTCACTGGGATTAAACATGACAATAGGTCTGCTCTGATTTCATCATCATTTAAAAAAAATCATCTATTATTTTTCACTTTATGTTTCTGTGTGGGTGCAAACTGTTGAAATCCATACTTAATGTATACTAAGCTGATCTTCTGTATATTAAGATAATCGAAAATGAATCTTGATGTGAATGGAAGGGGAGAGGGATTGGGAAAGGGGAGGGTTGTGGGTGGGAGGGACGGTATGGGGGGGAAGCCATTGTAATCCATAAGTCGTACTTTGGAAATTTATATGCATTAAATAAAAGTTTAAAAAAAAATAGATTGAGCACCTGCATAATCTATTTAGAATTATCCTACATGAATGCTTTGTGTCCCATCTCCTATATATTTATTTATTTAATCAATTGTATCAGTATAGACTCATGATTTTATTTCATAGTTTGTGTTACAATTCAAAACTGCTTTACTTATTTTGTTATATATGGTTCCAGTTTTGACAACTGGGAGCTTTTTCATTTTTCTCTGTGTACTTTGGCATATCTCTGTGGTATGTGTGTGTGTGTGTTTTCTTTGAGAATTTCCTTACATCTTAGGATGCAAGATCCACTCATACATTTTCTGCACTAGTCCTAGAATTAACATTTCTCTAAGAAGCTCCACTTCCTTATTTGAAAATAGTACTAGAAACCAAGACTTAGGTGCGAAGTGTACTCCTTGTTATTGTGGTGTCATTTCTTGTAGGCTTTCTAGGCTGACAGAGAAAAGAAATGTGTATATACTACTAACCAACATTTATTCAGTTATCTATGAATATTTCTGTATAAGAGGGTATATCAAAGAGTTCATGGGAAATGGAATTAAACAATAAATTTATTTTGGTGCAAATATTTTTGAAATACATGCATAGTTTTTCATAAAAAATTTTACATGGACTTTGGAAAAGTTGTTCTTAGAAATTTTTTTACTTATTTATTTATCTTAGAAGAACACACACACACACACATACACACACACATACACATGAAAAGGGAGAGATGGAGAAAGAGACAGAGCTCCAATTTGTTGTTCCACATTCCAAATGCTTGCAACAGTAGGGGCTATGATCACCCTCATGGGTGGTGGAGACCCAAACCTTTGAACCATAATCTGCTGCCTCCCACTGACAGGAAACTGGAATCATTAACAGAATCAGAACTCATGCCTAAGCCCTCTAATAAGCTATGTGGGCATCTCAAGTAACATCTCAACCACTAGGCCAAACACCAGCTCCTGTCATGAATTTTCTGAAGTAGGCTTGTGTGTATGTTTTTCAAATGTTTTTGCACCAAAATAAACATTTTTTTAAGGATTAGGAAAGCTCATTTACCTGTTTTGCTTGTTTGTTTTCAAAATTTAAAAATTCATACAAATTGAAAAAATTTCATGTAGTTTATATATACAGTTTTATTTATTTATTTTTAAAGGTTTATTTATTTATTTGAAAGCTAGAGATGCAGAGACATAAGGAGAGAGATCTTCCATCCACTGGCCCACTCCCCAAATAGTTGCAACTGCTGGGAGTGGGTCAGGCTGAAGTCAGGATCCAGGAAATTCTTCCAGGTCTCCCATGTGGGTGCAGGAACCCAAGAACTTGGACCATCTTTCACTGCTTTCCCAGGCACATTAGCAGGGAGCTGGATCAGAAGTGGAGCAGCCAGGACTCAAACTGGTGCCCTTATGGGATGTGGGCACTATAGGTGGAGGCTTAGTCTTCTACACCACAGCGTTGGCCCTATATACAGTTTTAAAAGCTTAGTGATACTTCTCACCCAACCTACCCCCCCCCTTATCTTTTGATGCCACTTTCCACAAAGTTTTTGAAGTACCTTATTTAATGAACTGCATGTATAATGAGTTAAACATGAATTCTAATGGATGCCTCCAATTCTGATTCATTACTACATGGATTATACTAGTTTGTTCTCCTTGCTTGTCCATCAACTCCCACTCCAATACTGAGAACCACCATCCACCATCCATTTATGTAATTGCTCATTTTGATATACATGGATGGTAGTACCAGAATTGTTAACCCATACTGTATGGGAAGCAATTTTTGTCAGCTGGACTACAGTGCTTGAGTGCAGTTCCTTTTGCCTTTAGTCCTACAAACTCCACTCATTTTCAAAGTTCCTTAAGTCAAACCATTTCCTCCTCTTCCTGCTGTGAGCTTGTTTCATATAGGTGTAATGCAGTTAGATTCTCTTGTCACACTCTGCAGTCTTGGGATCCTTCAATCTGCCAAATGCTTTCTAAAAATTTGCACACATTAAAGTTTATTCTTTGTGTTGATAAATGTATAATGTCATGTACCTCCATTACAACATTATGCAAAATAGCCTCACCACCCTAAAACTTCCCTATGCTTTTCTCCTTTTCTCCTTCTGAAATTCGTACCTTCTGCAGTTTTGCTGTTTCCAACATATCACATATTTGCAATGTTACAGTATCTAACCCGCTCAGACTGGCTTCTTTTACTTAGCAATTTATCTTTAAGGTTATTCTATGTCTTTTGTAGCTCAATAGTTTGTCTCTTTTTACTAATCAATAACATTTCATGGTATGATGCACCATTTGTTTACTCACCTATCAAAGTATTATATTGGTTATTTCCAGTTTTGGGTGATTGTGAATAAAACTGCTATAAACTTTTGGTGTGTATTTTTGTTCAGACAAAAATCAAGTTGTGTATAAACAACCTGAAACAATGTTGTTGGATTTCATGGTAATCCTGATTTTAAAGAGGTTCTACCTTCCATGAATTATATAATGTCATAAGGAGCCATTTAACTATGCATTCTTCCTAGTATAATCTCATAGTCTTGGTATGCTTTACATTTGTTATAGTATTTGCTTTCTATTTATTTTTATCTATACTGAATCCTAATATAGTATAAGTTTATTTGTGTAAACTTATTTGGTGGTTCCCTGTTGTGTAGACCATGTATGATAAGGAGCTGTGGAAGTGAGTCAGCAGGAGGGCAGGTTGAATCCAGATATGTTGTTTCCAAATACCTCTTACCTGATTTGGTCCTGAAGGTATAGTCTCTATGCTCTCAGAGTGCTGTTGGAACCCTTTGGAGAAATTAACAAATCTCTGTTTAAAATACAATCACTTCTTGATTTTGGAAACCATCCTAAGCTCAAGATACCAGTAAGAAGAAATGCACTTAATATCCTAACCTGTGGAACATCACAGCTTAGTAGCACAGCATATTGGAGAGTCTTGTTTCCTTTGGGATCACAGGGATGACTGGAAGCTGTACTCAGTGCTGTGACCTAGCATCATGAGAAAGGGTTGCACTGCAAATAGGAGATCAAATTTTGAAAGTGAAAGTATGATTCCTACTGAATGTGTATCACTCTTACACCATCATAAAGAGGAGAAAGCCTAAATTGAATTATCATAAATTGGAAACTGTCTATATTGCATTTTCTGTTTCTCAGTGTCTGTTTGGAGAACATGGAAAGCATTGGTAAACTCCAGAGGTGTCCTTGTTTCTGGACCTGTGACCTGATTATTTCAGTCTCTTCCTAGTACTTCTCTCAGCAGCTCAGAGAGTGAACAACCCCTGTCATTCTGTTGGAAAACATAGTGGAGGTGGATAACACCCTCTTCAGGTCCAGATATTAGACAAAAAATGAGCTTTTTTGGACAGAATTTTCCTCATCTACACATGCAGGTGTCAAGCTGAGTAACTGGCAATGTGCCTCAGGAATTGAAAATACTCAGATTCTGTGAAAGTGTGGATGCAATGTCATTTATGCCATACACTCTCATTACACAAACAGCGATGTCAGGTTGTTTGAGGTCTTATATCACACCTCTACTTCACAAATACGTGTAGGAATTCACTAAGATGTATCTCTGTTGAAGGCTTAAAGTGAGGGGGAGAGTGGCCATGGATATTATTACAGAGGAAAAATGTGGAAGCAGGAGAGTTTGACTACTAACAATTTATGAAACACAAATTTGTGGGAGTACTTGGGTGTTGCTGGAGTTTGAGAAATAAATGAGAGGTTTATCCTAGGTACTCAATCTTGTTAAACAGCTGGAGAAGACTGCTTGGAAAAAAATTAACAAAATCAGTTGCTTAACCTCCCTTTCATTTCACAAGCATCATAATTAGAACAAGACATGAATAATTAGGAGCTCTGCAAGGTCAGATCACTCAAAATGCAGGAGAAATTTAATTCCTCAGTCCCTGAAAAAAATTATAGCGGTAGGCTTAGACTGTCCCATGGAGGGTTTAGAGAATTCACTTTCTATACTCTGGTTTCTCTTCAGACCGTATTAATCTTTTGCTTTTTATTATGATTTCAGTGGAGAGAATTCACTTACTCTTTTAGTCAGATTCTTAAGTTCAACAGAATCCAAAAGCGGTAAAGAGAAAACAATGAAAACTCCTTAGGATTCATGCTACACTGGTTTTGTTCCCGTTATTACCCTACTTTGTCCTCTCACCAGTTGTCAGAACAGACACACCAAGGATTATGACCCCTCCTAGTAGCGATGGGGTAACTGATGTTCAGACAAGTTGTGGGACATGCCTAACATCACACAGCAATTTGTCACAGAGGCAGGACTAGACCTTGGGGTTCCTGGCCCTCGGGAAATTTCTCCTGCTTGCTCTCTCTGCTGCTTGTCAAATATATTCCTACAAGGAGTGGTTCATAGCATGGGATCTAGCAGAGAGCATGAGCTCAGGAATGGCGTCCACTTCCTTATTTGCTGCCTTTGGGGCTCCACTCTCTGTATTGCAGGCCTTTGTTGGTGGAATTTTTCTCAATGATCTCTTCAGTGGACTCACCAAACACTGTACTTGGAAAAATATCGACCATGAGCCTGCACATTTTTGCAACTGACGCTAGCAAAACTAACCCCATTTTCATTGTGCCAGCCTTTCGGTCTTTGGCTTCATTTCTTCCTATTCTATTAATGTTCTCTTCAGCTAAGATGGGACTATTAACATTAACATTAGCATGTTAAGATTTACCTTCCTAAGTAAATAAGAGGACCCTAGTCATCACTGTGCATTCCTTGAACTTACAGATGTTTTCAATCAGTTTCTAGCCATGCCTTACCTACATACATATTTATTTTATTTTCCCATTTTACTCAGTTATATTATGTTGGCTTTGAGACTTAGAAGTAGTCACTTCTCAACCTTTTGGCTAGGATCAAGTGAGACTTGGGAGCAGTAATTAATTAATTAAAAATTGTGTGATTAATTTTGTTCCCCAGTGATGATAGAGTTCTGGTGAAGTTAACTGCACTGCCTCCTTCCCAGTAATGTCCCCTGGTGAATATTTTTTTTATCAGTGTTTATGTTGTCTGCCTTGATATCCGTGGTATTTTTCAAATAACAAGCGCCTATGCCCCTGTGAAGTACTGTGCCTTTGTGGGTAATCCAAAAGTCAGCCAAGAAAGCTTTTCCCTTTAACAGCACAGATCATGCCCAATTTTCATGTCCATAGGATGGGAACAAGATATTCCTTGCCTCCTAAGGGACATAAACATCTCAGTGACATTTGTGCAGAGTAGAGGATCTAATTGTATCCCACAGTCCTAGAGATGTGTTACCAGGTCAACTGAGTTCTATGTCCCCTGAGACCAGAAAGAACTCCATGGATTTCCTATTTGTTCTCCCACGAGAGATTACAGATGCAAATCAAGAGTTCAGTACCAGGTTTCCTCTTGGCAGCCCCGAGGGCTGTGCAGCAGCCTGTTTTTCTAAGGTGGTCTTAAGTTTAAGTTCAGCAACAAGTAAAAAAAAATAACAAAACACCTTGCAAAAGTGACAGGTGCAGGTACAAGGCAAGAAAGAAGGAAAAGGAGAGCTTCCAGTTGCCAGACTCTGCTTGATACTCTAAAACCGTTATCTCTTTAAATTGCCACAATCACCTGTTACTGGGGGTAGATTCCAATCTACAAATAAGACCTCTGGAAGATTTAAGTACTTGCCTAAGGAGTCCAGTGTCTAGCATTTAAATATCTGTTGAACCAGTGATTAATGAATGAATGTTACACAGCCAATACAACGAATTGATGAAAGGAGTTCTCTTATCTCCATTATATGGGGATATATGTTCTCTCTGGCAGTGGAAAGACTTAGTATGCTGAAAGTGGGAAAGTTTAATAAAACTTCGCATGAAAAGCTGGCAGGATGGGTTTGGTAATGTGTCTTTGCTTTCCCAGTGTGTATCCTGTGGGCCGTAGTCTTTGTGCAAAGTTTTGAGTCTTCCCACTCTGCCACCTACTCCATCTCTGCTTTGGTAACAAAGCTCCAGGAGGCTCTCGGCATTAACTGGGATATTTGATGTGATATCATTATACATAGTCCTATATACAGCCACCAAGAATTGAGACCATGATCGAGTTCCTAAAAGTTTGCTGACTTTTAGAGCCCTGAGAGGTAAAGTAAAGCAAAGGACTGAAAACCTTGGGGTTAGACAATAAACATGGGTTTCTGATTTAAATGGCATGAGGTGAGCCTGGCCATTGTGCTCATGAGTTTTTATTTCCCTTTTCAGGCCTCATGTCTGTGAAACCTTGTGGTTTTCCAAATTGTGCTGAGAGCAAATCCCACATCCCTTCTGAAATGATTTGGTTCATGCACTCAGAACTTTTGCTGTTGTCATGGTCTGGAGGGCAAACTGCTGAAATAGCTTTCTTCCCCATGAATTAAATGCTCTTAGGCAGCAGAAAGAGAGCATGGGCCTACTTGAACGCAGGCAGGTATCTTCAGTATCCATATCAAAGCCTCCTGTGCCCATGGTGACATTAATAATAAATGATGAGTTTCTTGAGGACTTTCAATTCAGCAACATGGCTTTTCCTGTGGTTAGGTCAGTTCTAGTGTGTTTGGCTCTAGGATTTCAGAGAGCTCCTGCCAAATGAATGCAAAAAGAATCAGCAGCATGCAATGCTTTTGCTTGCTCACCTTAAACAGTCTTTTAATCTAATATAAAGTATTTTGCAAGTGAATCTGAATCTTAGTTTGGAAAACCTTCCTGAGTTTTGCTAATCTAGCTAACTGCTAGAGTGGTCTTGAGTCCTCTTCTCTGATACTAATGGGCACAACACTTGGTCATAGCTGGTGGAAATCGACAGTTATCCAAGTTGAAAGTAGAAATGAGGGCTGGGTGGGCTTCACCTCCCTGCCATGACAGAGGGCCATTGACAGAATTCTGTCTAGTTTCTATCCCCACTGCACCTGCCCAGTTCAAGTCACATGAACTCTCATCTTTTGTTTCACTTTCTCCCTGCTCCAATTTAGGAAGATAAAGTAAGCTTTTAAACAAATACTAACTTAACTTTCTGTCCTTGTGAAGTCTTCCAATGGATTTCCATTCCACTTGGCATAAAAGTCCAAATCTTACCGTTGCATATGGAGTCGTGTGGTGTCCGTGGGCTCATGTCCTTCACTCTCCTGCTCCTGTACTGTGATTGGCCACACAGAATCCAGAGTGCTCTTCTTTCCACCTCCTTACACCCTCTAAACTTGCCTGCTAACTTCTGCCTTAACTATTCCTCTCTGACTTCTGCTAATCCCTCATGTTTCAGTTTAAGTTTGCTCCTACTATGGTTTGCATATTAGTTTGGATATTAGTTTGGATATTAATGTTCCTCAAAGACCCATGTGTTAAAGGCTTGTTCCCCAGGGTGGTACCACTGGGAGGTGATATAGCCTTCAGCAGATGGCATTTACTAGGCAGTCCTTAGGACGTTAGCGATGTGTCCTCTAAAAGTAGTTCTAGTAAGAGAGTTGTTATAAAAGCCTGAGTTAGTACAGCTCCCTCTCTCAGATGCTTAATTCCTCGTGTGGTCTTTCCTCTGCATATTCTCTGGCACTGCCATCTGTACCCCTCATCAGATGCCAAAGCAATAGGGTCACCAATCTTGGAGTTGAACCTCCAAAACTATGAACCTCTCTGTGCTTCATAAGTAACTTGTCTCAGGTATTTCATTGTAGTAATGAAAAGCTGATTAATACAGAACCCCAGAAAAACTCACTCCCTTGAGTCTAAAATAAAAATATATACTCACCCTGTTTCCTATATTTCACTTCATAGCTCTTAAGACAAATTCTGTTTGCTAGTGTATATTTTATGTGTGATAACTTCTTTGAAGTCTGCATTCCCATTGATTTATAACTTCAACTAAGTGAGATCAAAGTCTGTTTTATGCACCACTACATACTTAGCAGGTAGCAGAGTGCCTGACATATAAGACATATTATAAATTTTTATTGTGTGAGTAAAAAGTTGGTTTCTCGTGCCATTGGTTAGATTTACCTACATTCATTTTTACAGCCACTCTATGGGATGCATAGTTTTCATCTGGGATCAATTGGGCCAGCCTTGTTTCATCTTTGTATTGATTGACTTCTCCATGCTGGCTTCTCCTTGAGGCTGGCTCCCTCCCTATTGGATACAAGCTTCATGTCCTGGTCCAGGGAGAACCCTTGGAGCCTGACATCAGACCCATTGTTCTAAATCTGACACTTGATTTCTCTACCTGGTATTTTGAGCCCATTGCCCAAAACTACTTTCAATGGATCCCTTCAACAAGATTATTTTCTAAAAATCTTTGGTAACCTGAAATATTGTACCCTGCGTAGAACAGCTGTAACTCTTCATATATAGTACCATGAGAGTCATCATGAGCCTAACTCAACTTCTTATTTGGCTAATATAACTATGATGTCCAAGTGGAAATATTTATAAATTACCTTGAATTTTTTACATAGTTTTGAAAATATTATGGTGCTTATAATTTATAAGAAGTCAAGGATTATTTTAAAGATTTTATTTTAGTTATTTGAAAGGCAGAGTTTCAGAGAGAAAGACAGGGAGAAACAGAAAGAGAGATCTCTGATCTGCTGGTTTACTGCCCTAATGTCTGCAACTGCTGGAGCTGGGCCAAGCTGAAGCCAGGAGCTGGGAGCTTTTTTTGGGTTTCCCATGGGTGTGCAGGGGCCCAAGCAGTTGGGCCATCCTCTACTGCTTTTCTAGGTACATTAACAGTGAGCTGGATTGGCCAGTGCCACGGTTCACTAGGCTAATCCTCCGCCTACAGTGCCGGTAACCCAGGTTCTAGTCCCAGTCGGGGCACCGGATTCTGTCCCAGTTGCTCCTCTTCCAGTCCAGCTCTCTGCTATGGCCCGGGAAGGCAGTGGAGGATGGCCCAAGTGCTTGGTCCCTGCACCCGCATGGGAGACCAGGAGGAAGGACCTGGCTCCTGGCTTCGGATCAGTGCACAGCGTCGGCGGTAGCGGCAATCTGGGGGGTGAACCAACGGAAGGAAGACCTTTCTCTCTGTCTCTCTCACTGTCTAACTCTGCCTGTCAAAAAAAAAAAAAAAAAAACAAAACAAAACAAAAACACCAAAAACCAAAAACCAACCAACCAACCAACCAAACAAAAAAACAACAGTGAGCTGGATGGGAAGTGAAGAAGCCAGGACTCGAACCTGTACCCATATTGGATGCCAGTGCTTCAGGTTTAACCTGCTCTGCCACAATGCCAGCACTAGGAAGTCAAGATTTTTGAATTCTTCAAATTCAGAGGACTTAAGAATGCAAAATGAAATGCTTTGGTTGTAAAAGTATAAGTATGATGTACATACCAACTGTACATTCATTTAACATTCCTTTTTCACTGCTATTACTTTAAAATAAAATATATTCCTTTTTATAAATAGAATGGAACATGAAATACACTCTCTTAACAAATATGCAAGTGTGGAGGCATTGTTGCTTACTATAAGTACAACGTTGTATGGCATATATCGACTTTACTTGTCTGACTTGAATGAAACTTTATGCACATTGATTAGTAAGTTCCCCTTTTCTTCTCTCTTACGCCTTGGCAATCAACATCCTGAACATTAATTCTATGAATTTGGCAGTTTGGGATCCAACATATATTGGAATCATGCAGTATTTGTCTTTTTGTGACTGGTTCCTCCCACTTAGCATAGTGTTTCCATGGTTTATCCATGCTGTTGCACATGACAGGAGTTTCTTCCACATAAGACTGCAGAATTTCATTGCGTGCATGCACTGCACTTTCTTGTTCTGTTCATCTATCAGTAGACATTTAGGTTGTTTCCATATCTAGAAAATGTGAATAGTGCTACAGTGAACATAGGAGAGCTATGGAGTTCTTATATCAATTCTTTTGAATCAATACCCAGAAGTGGGATTTTGTGAGAACTGAAATTGTCTTATCCTTGACCACCTATCTTATCATTCAATATGACTCTCCAGAGAAATTAACTATATTTATTTCTGAAATATCTCAAAATACTATAGTAAATTTAATATCTACTCCAGCAAATATACTGATTTTTAAACATTTTTTTATTTATATATTTGAAGGGCAGACCAATATATAGAGTGAGAGACAGAGAAACAGACAGACAGACAGAAACAAAGAGAGAGAAAGAGATGCCTTCCATTTGCTGTTTCACTCCTCAGATGGCCACAATAGCCAGATCAGGGTTACACCAAAGTCAGGAGCCATGAACTCTATCCTAGTCTCACAAATGGGTGGCAGGGGCCCAAGTACTTATGCCATCTTTTGCTGTTTTCCCAGGCACATCATATAGAAACTGGATCGATCATAGAATGGCTGGGATCTGAACTGGCACTCCAATATGGATGCCAGCATCACAAGCAGTGTCTTAATCTGCTGTACCCCAATACTGGCCCCAATATACTAATTTTGAGGCAAGCAATTTATCATTATCTTAATATACCAGAGATCAAGGAAAATGATGAAGCACATTAAAGAGTGCTGCTTTAGTATCTGTCTTAAAAGAACAAAATCAAACACAGTCTTCATCTTCTCTTTAATAAATGTAATACACCTCATAGAAGAAAATGCTCTGGCCCATGTGATGGCACTCTTTATTTTTAAATAAATATATATTTAAGTTTTTAAAATTTATTTTAAAGGCTGAATGAGAGAGAGAGAGAGAGAGAGAGAGAATCTCCCAACCACTGGTTCACTTTTCAAATGACTTCAACAGCCAGAGCTGTGCCAGACCAAAGCCAAGAGACCAGAATCCCACTCAGGTTTCTTATGTGGATATCAGAGACCCCAATACTTGAATCATCATCTCTGTCACCCAAAATGCATTAGCAGAAACTGGGTCAGAAGCAGAACAGCTGGGACAATGATCTGGCCTTCTGATATGAGTTGTGGGCATTTAAATGGTAGCTTAACTTGTTGCACCACAATGCCCAGCATGATGGCATTTTCTATCATTGTAAATGAAATATCAATGAAAGACTGAGTCTGTTTCTTATCCTTTATTAACTTAAAAAATAAACATTTAATAATTTGGTCGTGAGAGTTTAAACTATGGAATTGAAAACATAAATTTTTTGAATAAAGATTGAAAAGAGGAAATGATCAGAAATTCTTACAAAGTCGGAACTTGAAACATAGATGGCTATAACTCATCTTATCTTGAAGAGGGACTTGGGGGAAAAAATATGGTTCCAGATTTTCTGGAGATGCATTCCCATGTACAATGATCAGCAGGCCCTGGAAAACCTTCTCCTTAGGTGTTTTTCCAATTTGCTAAAAAAAGAAAATCATCTCTGAATTTTGCCTTGTAAACTGAATTTTGTCAAGCAAATACATTCAAGTAATATAAAACTGAATGCCTAAGTCCCTGTTTGTTTCTGGGATTTAGCAAGCATTACTTTGCAAACAAACCAACTCAATCAATGTCAGCACTACCCAAAAAAGGGATTACACTGAAATCAAATTCTTTGTCTTTTTTTTTTTTTTTTAATTCACACTGAAAAGAGTGATTATTAGGAAGAAATCAGTGCAGGGAATGTAAAATTTTCACTGCAGTCAAGCCCGAGGCACTGAGAACCTAGGAGAGTGTTGGACACAGTCTGGGTGGCCATTTTCATCAGGACGAGGTAGGCAGCGGGCGTGGTTGGGGAAGCTGTGACTGCATCAGAACTTTGTGCCTCACTGTTGCTTGTTACGAAAAGCAAAACAAAATAAAAACAAGAGCAACCCAGCACAAAAGGCTCTTGGTACCTACAATTCCATGATAAGGATACGTTACTTCATGAAAGTCAAATTTTTTGGAGTTACTCTGTTTGAAAATGACCTTCTGGGGCCGGTGCTGTGGTGCAGTGGGTTAACGCCCTGGACTAAAGTGCAGGCATCCCATGTGGGCGCTGGTTGGAGACCTGGCTGATCCACTTCCGATCCAGCTCTCAGCTGTGGCCTGGGAGAGCAGTGGAAGATGGCCTGGGTGCGTGGGCCCCTGCATCTCTGTGGGAGACCCGGAGGAAGCTCCTGGCTCCTGGCTTTGGATCAGCATAGCTCTGGCCGTTGCGGCCATCTGGGGAGTGAACCATCAGATGGAAGGCCTCTCTCTCTCTGTGTGTAACTCTGACTTTCAAATAAATAAATACATATTTAAAAAAAAAAAGAAAATGACCTTCCTTAGGGGGGAAAAAAGCACATCACAGATAGAATAGATAGGAGTTGTAAAGAATAAGGGTAGAAATTAGGATGGGATAGTCAACTTAGCCCTATTTGGGTTAGAAGAGTGAGAGGGAACACAGAAGGATTCATATGTCTCTGAGGGGAGTGGAAGATGAGAACACACCCACTACAGGGTCTACCTACTTCCTTCATGGTTTCATCTCCGTCAGGGACAACTCTTCCAGTGGAGAAGGAAATTAATGTTTCCCTAGAAAACTATAGACCACCCACCTCTCCAGGTTCAGATCACTCAAATTCAGGTAATTGTGTTACTGGTTTAGCTAAGCGTTTTATACACAATTTAACTGTACATTTCATACAAAATTTCGTTTTACACAATAGCAGTTTCTGCCAGGGTCAAAGAGCTCATGGAGGACAAAGAGGGCTTCTACTGGCCGAAACACTTCAAGAGGTATAGAGGGAGGACGGGGCCAGAGCTAGTCCACGAGAGGCCAGAAGGACACCTGTGTCACATAGCACTCTCTGAGAGAGACGGGAGAGGACGATGTGGACAGAGAAGGTCCATCTCAGGCACTGGACAAAAGAGGACGTTTGATGATTGCTTCAGTTCCTGTTGCTTTTCTTCCTTTTTCCTCTGTGAATATTTACAGAAAAATCACAGTGCTGCTCTGTATTGAGAGAGGATGTAAATCTACTGACTCTGAACTTGTCACAGCCGCCATTTGCTACTGCCAACCACCTATGGATTTTCTATAAGCAGAGTTCATTCATTGTGAAAATTAGATAATTGAAACAATCTATCTGCTTCAGGCTGCTGGCTTCGGGGGTGGCACTAGCCTGTTGCCATGACAAGTAATTTTCAGAGTGAGATTTTAGCCACCATAACTCATGGAGCAATATGTTGTTACCATGTTCTGTTTATCAGGAAGAGAGAGCATTTTCTTCAAAACAAAATTATTTATTTATTTGTTCTTATTGGCTGCTGGAGATGATATTGCCATCTCCTGCCAATTAGTTTTCCAGCTGCCCTCCTCTCCTGCATTATGGTCGTCTCACTTGTGCCAAAAGATGTGATAAAAGAGTACAGTTCCATCCATGGTGGTCATCTGAATCGGTACTGCCTTCCGGATGGCTGGTTGTTGATTGTGGTGCAGATCCTGAAGGAATTAATTCAGTGGTAGGAGATCTATACTTCCTGTTGGCTCACAAACATGAGTGTGACAGCCCTACCTGGGAATAATTACATTTCTGTAACTTTGAATCAGAAAACAAAGTCTTAAAGGAGACAGGCACTGGCTTGGAACAATTTTCTGGTAAATTTTGTGAAATTAAAAGCAGTTTGCACAGTCAGAGTGATCAGCGAGGGTGGGAGCTCCATGGGAGCTCCAGCTCCAGCTGCTCCTGTTCTCTGTGTGCTCTGTCCCCTGTGTCTGGATGTTTCCCAACCCATTGGATGCACTCTGGAAGTATTTGCCAAACAAATGAAATGAGTGAAATGGCTGTCTCTCTCACTTTGCTTCAGTTACATTGGATTCTAGTCTGCTCCCCTTTTTCTTTCTTAACAAAATCTGCTTACAATTCTGTTTCCACACAAGCACAAATACCTGTAAGCTTAAAGCAATATTTTCCAAAAAACTACAAGTCCCTGAAAACTGCTCTATGGAAAAAGAGTTGCATGTTCACATGACTTTGTGAAATTGTGTGTGTTAGACTCTATTTTTGATTATTGAAAATACGCATTGGATTCTAAAGGCTCTTTCTTCTGCAGTTCAAGAAATTGATAAGAAAAGGGGAAGAAGAAAGAAAGAAAGAAAGAAAGAAAGAAAGAAAGAAAGAAAGAAAGAAAGAAAGAAAGAAAGAGGAAGGAAGGAAGGAAGGAAGGAAGGAAGGAAGGAAGGAAGGAAGGAAGGAAGAAGGAAAAGGAAGGAAGGAAGGAAGGAAGGAAGAAGGAAAAGGAAGGAAGGAAGGAAGGAAGGAAGGAAGGAAGGAAGGAAGGAAGGAAGGAAGGAAATCACCACAATCTGAACATAGATGTTGATTATTAGACACTGGGAAGGATAGAGTGAGTGGGGATAAAAAAAGTAGGGAAGCTGAGTGTGGTTCATTAATTGTGATGAATATGTCATAATGATATGAGATCTTAATAGAGGCAATTGGATGTGGGGTATTTGGGAACTCTTCATATTATTTCATAATTTCTGTCTTGTAAATTTAAAATATCTTGAAATAAAAAGTTAAAAATAAGAAACTGACTAGCCTTGAGTAAAATTCACTTAATTTTTATTAATTCACTTCACTTGGTCATATTAACAGAACATCTACAATGTGACAGGCAATGGTCTAGAGTTAAGAGTGAAAACTCTGATATAAGTTGCTATTCCACCATAGAGAGAACATATAAATAAATTTTAAAAATGTAACTCCTGAAATGGGAAGAGTGCAGTGGGATGCAGACAGAGGGAATGAGGACAGGGAGGACTTTGATGGGGGTAGGGGCTGTCATTTTAAGTGACCTCACACAGGTTTGCAGCACATGAAATCAACATGCACAGGGCTGCAAGGGAGTTGTAGGATGGGAAGATAGGTAGGAGCAAGGTGAGGGAAGTGACTGGGTGGAACAGAGGCTATGTTGTATAGATCATGTTTAATTATTGACTTGTTTTACTGTTACTTCACATCCTGTCTCTTGAAATGCCTGCTGAGAAATAGTGTCCATGCTTAGAAGTCACCTTGTGCTCCTGTGTAGTCAGTCACACAATTAAAACAAAATGCAAGAGCCTGTCTCCTCACCTGAATAGTGGAGCATATAATGCTCACTTCCTTTCAAAGAAATGTGAAGGATTAAATAGAATAAATTATATATTTGAACAGACGTATGGCTACTGCTGCATAAATGCTAGATTGCTACCTTATTTATTTTCTTGCTTTATCTCCCACAGCCATGTTATCTGTCACCCCATTATCATGCTGTTACAGAGTACAGTCAGCTCTTCATATCAGTGGGTTTCATAATCACACATTCAATCCACTCTGGATGCAAGAGGTAGCTTGGCCTATGGTGCTTGCATCCATACTAAATATATGCAGATTTTTTCTTGTTATTCTCTAAACAATGCAGTATAACAACTATTTAGCATTTGATTGTGTTAGGTATTATAAGTAATCAAGAGATGATTTAAAGTATATAAGAAGACATGCCTAGCTTATATACAAATATGACACCACTGTACGTAAGGGACTTAGTCATCTACAGATTTTGATATCCTTGGAGTGGGGAGGTTCCTGTAACCAATTCCCCATGGGTGCCAAGGGACAATGATAAAAGCAAGAACCAGGAAAGTCAAAAAGGAGCAATGAAGGTGAACAGCTAAAACCATAGCATCAGGGGACAAAATGCAGTAGGTTTCACTAATTAAAAAGTGAGGAGAAACTTAGAGAGAATGTGTGTGTGTGTGTGTGTGTGTGTGTTTCTTGTAAATGTTAGGTTGATTTATAAGCGCTGCTCTGGGCAATTTGTTTGTTTACAACAAGGAATTATCTGGGACTGAACATGCTGCACATCACAATCAGGAGTTGTTATGGCAAGAAAACCACAGCTGGCCACTGCAGCCAGTACAAAACCACGGGAGAACTGAGGGGAGCGCAAGGATGAAGGAGGGGCTTGCTTTTTATTACAAGGAAAAAATAACTCCTCAGGCATTTTTTTTTTTTTTTTTTTTTTTTTTTTGTCAAGCAGAGTTAGACAGTGAGAGAGAGAGAGAGACAGAGAGACAGAGAGAGAGATATAGACAGTGAGAGAGAGACAGAGAGAAAGATCTTCCTTCCGTTGGTTCACTCACCTAATGGCCACTATGGCCGGCGCTGCGCCGATTCGGAGCCAGGAGCTGGGTACTTCCTCCTGGTCTCCCATACGGGTGCAGGGCCCAAGCACTTGGGCCATCCTCCACTGCATTCCCGGGCCACAGCAGAGAGCTGGACTGGAAGAGGAGCAACTGGGACTAGTACCCGGCACCCCAGCTGGGACTAGAACCAGGGGTGCCAGTGCCGCAGGTGGAGGATTAGCCTAGTGAGCCACGGCACTGGCCTCCTCAGGCATCTTAACAAAGGAAAGAAATGTCCCATGGAGGGAAAAGACACCAGGATGCACCCCAAGTATTCTGACTCTACCCTATCCCCTATCCTCCAAGAGCAGAGTGGAAGGAGACAGGTGACACAAAACAAGCAGTTCTGTAAAATTAGAAACATTACAACTTTGATTGCCATCTAAGCTTACTTTGCTTTTAACCTATCAAAGGGCCTACTTTAGGGATATGCTAGTCCCACTAGATAGGAACCTTGGTACCCTGTCAGTAACATGCTCAAGTTGATCAGCCAACTCTTATTTCTAAACTTTCATGGCCAAGCACGTGTGTCCTTCAAAGCCACAGGGCTCAGGTGACTGCTAGTCATGTTTGTCCCCCCTGCTAAATGACCAGTCTCCACCCCTTTCAAGAGGGGCAGGAGAGGAAACCCTGAGGTTGTAGTGAGTGGCCAAAGACTCCAAATCACCAAATTTTCACACCTGCCTCTCCCACTCCCTACTCAAGTGGATACCTTTATGTTCACCCTGGACTATTCCCCTCCAATTTAGTTCCCCTGCCCAGGATGGTTACCTCATTTAGAAAAACACTCACCCACACACCCATTTAATTTTGTTTTCATGTTTAAATATAAATATACTCTGCTTTGTGTTATAAGTGAAGGACTAAGCAGTAAGAACATTTTCTTCCTTTAAGTAGGACCATCCATGAGTTTGTACTGAGTGTGCAGGTGAAGGTATTTAACACACCACAGCAAGCGACCAAGGGCATGGCTCTGTGATAACCCCCATATCTAACAGAACATTAAACATAACCTCAACACAGCTTTCCCCCAAGACAACCCCCACTCCCAAACACTGGCTACTGTGTGGACAGCTGCCCTTGTGGGATGGGATTGGCTCCCCCAGGGGAGAGAAACAGAGAACCCATCCTTATCCCTTCCCCCACTAATGCCTACAACGATCCAGAGATGGGGAAAAGGGGTTGGGTGTGGAGGGGTTCAGAACTTGACCCTTCTACTCTGGCCAAAGAAAGAAAGATGCACTGGGTGTGAGGAACACAAAAGGACCTCGCTCCTCCTCCCTTGAAGCTGCGACTGGGGAAGACAAGCACTGGCAGTGGGAAAAAGAACCAGGAGGCTCTGCAGCCTGGAGCTCTGGTGCTCTGGGTTTTTGTACTGGAAAGACTCATGGTCTGGGGATGTGGATGCTGTTGAGATCTGCAGAAAAGTCGTTGATAGTGGAGGTTTCGTGGAATCCAGAGAGGCCCTTGGCATTGTGTAGGCCCCTTTGGGATCTTCTGTGGTGCTGGTGCTGCCTGCTCAGTCTCACTGTGGCAGCTTCTGCTCCCTAGTGCATGGTCTTGGTGTTGAAGTTAGGGTGGCAGCCTGAGCTGTTCCAGCTCCTGGGAATGGGCTTAGGGTCAGAGGTTGCTAACACACAGAAGTCTTCACAGATTACATTCAAGGTGAACTGGCTAGCTGGTGAGGACTTCCCACGTGGATTCCTTCCCAAGGCACTATTTGGAATTCCCATTGGGTAGGCATGACATGGTGAACAATGGATCTGGAAGCGCACGTGCCTCCATTATATCGCTATCATGTACTGGCCACTTCCGTGACACAGAAATACAGGCTTTGTAGGCCTGGGAAGCCGTTGGAAAGCCACCAGCATGAGGGTTCACCTGTCCCCCATACATTTCTAACAGTAGTGCTCTTTGCTCACATCTCCACTACCTGCTTTCAGTTGTGCCTCAGTGGATCTTTACAGGCTTCTGGTAGTCCCTGGAAACCTCACAGAATGCCAGCTTGCTGGGTTCCTGTTGGAAGAGGTCCCAAATCATGTCAGGGAGGGTGAAATACACATTACTGTGGGGGCCTTTAGACTGAATGGTGGTTGAGCTGTCAAAAATGCCACTCGGGCAACTCTTCCACAAAATTGGGCCCACAGTCCAAGGTGCAGGTCGTGCAGCATAGACAGCCATTCTTGAGTGCCATGGATCCAGATTTCAAGGACTGCACATCTTCATGCTAAGGCAGGGCCTTTGTTCAGGTGGCAACGTGCTGTGGTGGCTGTGGCAAAAGGTGTTCCGGGTAGCAGGTGGTGGCCAGGTTGATTAGCCCTCGCTATTGCATGTCAGTTGTTGTGCTCTCCTCCAAGTCCTGGCTCAAGTATGCGTATTTAGGGCAATTTGTAAAAAATGTATTTTGTGTTATTTTTCAGTATATAATAGAAAAACATAATTTTTAAAAGGATCAAAGGCATAAGATGTGAAAACCGAGTCCATGCACTGCTCTCAGCTTTCAGAAATCCGAGAGTCAGGCTATTTTCTGCTGTGAAGATAAACCAAAGACTCCATTGCCAGTTTTAGGAGGGAGTGGCTGCATTTCAGATGTGGGCCTATGCTAGTACTGGAGGGTTCAGCAGGGACTCTCACAGCTCTTTGTGGCATATTTCTAAGTACTGTACTTGCAGGTGACCTTCCACAGAAGCAAATTGCATATAACGGACCCTAAGTGCCACATTTAATAATGCCCCAGGGACATTAAGGAAAGTAACAGTTATTACTCAGCACTAGTGTCTCATTATTAACTCACAGGCTGGTGTGGAGCCGTGAATCCTGCTCTCAGCAGATGTGTCTCATTCTCTAGCTCTAAGAATTGACCCCCAACTGGCTGAGCTATGCTAAGTAAGTTAAAGGCACTAAGTAGGAAAAACAAGGGAAGTAAAGAAAAATAGAAGGACTAAGAAAATCTAAATGGCTCACTTTTAAAAAAGGCGGATAAATTACTAACTTACATGGAGATGCAATGCTCTTTGTGCTGGACTGGGTGTCAGGGAGCCCTAGAACTTTACTTGAGTTGATCCATATCTGGTCTTCTATGATGCGACCTGTTGGTTGTTTTTCTGAAGATACAATTATTAAGCTAAAATATCATCTTATTACTTGCCATTAAAAGACCCTTCATATGGCTCCTCTGCTTTTTTTAAAACAAGATTTATTTATTTATTTGAAAGGCAAAGTTACACAGAGAGAGGGAGAGACAGAAAAAAGGTCTTCCATCCGCTAGCTCACTCCCTAGATGGTCGTTGGGCCAGGCTGAAACCAGGAGAAAGGAGCTTGTTTCAGGTCTTCCACATGGGTGGCAGGGACCCAAGTACTTGGGCCATCTTCTGGTGCTCTTCCAGGCCATTAGCATGGAGCTGGATTGGAAGTGGAGTAACCAGGACATGAACTGGTGCCCACATGGGATGCTGGCATTACAGGTGGCAGCTTTATCCTCTACACCACAATGCTGGCCCCAAAGTGGCTTTGCTTTGCACCCTACAGAAAGGTATGAAAATTCTTTGATTTGGTCATAAGGAGTATTTGTAATGTGTACTTTCCACTGTCACACTCTCTCTTGCCTACTCTTTATGCCTAGAGGTTTCTATTTACAGCAGATTGAGCACTTTGCTGTCTAGTATATAACACCTATTCCTAGTTTCCTGTTTTTGTTGTGATATTCTTCCCTTTCTCCTAAATTACTCTATCCTAGGGATTGGCAAACTTTCTCTCTAAAGGATCAGCTAATAAATATGTTACCATTGTAAGCCACTAGGTTTCTGTTGCAAATACTTGGTTGGATTCTGCTGTTGTGTAAAAGCAGCAGAGACCCAAACAAATGGGGAGGCTGGGTTTGCTTCTCAGATCCTCTTGTTCCATCAGTGTTAATTGCAAGCACCATGGTTTCCCTGAGCTCATTCCCCAACACATCTTCCTTTCAGGTTTCCAGATGTGCTAGGATTTCTACCTGTTGTCTATACAGCTGGAGTGTGCTTTCCTGGATTTTTTTTAATTAGTCTTTTCCTCTATTTCCTGGTCTCATGTCAGAAGCTGAATGAGGATGGGAACCAAAGGTGTTCTCTCCATTGTCTTCACTATACAGTATTTTTTTAAAACCACATCATGATGCTTAGATCTGTCAAACTGGATCAAACCAAAGCAAATTTAAGAGCTTTAGTCATTCTCTCAAGTTGGACATGGAGAGACATTGAAACAACATCTCCTGAGAGTTACCATGAGCTGATTCAGAGATCAAGTCAGAGTGGTGTCAGAGAATTGGGGTAAAAGTTGCTCTTTTCCCCATTCAATTAGAAAAATAATAAGAAAACAAATATGAACTATACAAGGAAATCCACACTGGATATATTTTTGAAGTAGTACTTCTGTGCTTCCCTTTGTCACCTGACAGATAAAATGCTTGAACTGATGAAATAATATGGAACCAATAATGATCATGGATACATTTAGAACAAACCTACCTTCTTTGCAATTCCAGATTTCTGATAAAACATTTGGGTTTATATTTCTAAGTGTTGATCCCCACACTCTTCTGCGATATTGAGTATTTGGGCTCAGGTAGTGATAAATGCCATGCTTGCCAGGTAGGACTTCATCCTTACATTTCCCCACTTGGCAAACTCTCCTGATATTCCATGAGAACTTACAGAAAATAAATTTCCATTAAGACGTACACACCCATGAGATTTAAAAACATGAGGGATAAACATATGAGTCAAAATGATTTATTCATCACTTTAGCTATTAGATACATTGTGAATATGAAATTAGCAAATTAAATTAGATTGATACCTCATCTGGTGAGTAACATAGTATTAATAGCTCAGTTAAGGCCATTAATTATTTTTACACCCCATGTGACTAGCTTTTGTTTATAAGATGGCCTCTGCGGGAAGGAAATCCAGAGCCATCCATTACCAACAGGCTGAGATTCTGTGACTTTTTAAGCACCCAGTGGAGTCTATGATCCACATTAACACCTGATTAGGGAAGTTTCAGGTCATCATTAAAGTCACTGAAACAGGGTGTGCTTTACAGGAAGGACAGCTTGTTATAATAATAGTTAGAACAAGACATAAAAATCCCTCATATGACTTCCTCCTGGGTGTTTTCTATCAAAACTCCCACCTGCTGCTTTACTTCTTATCATATCATTACTCAGAAAAATGATCCTAGTGTGAATTGAGGTGAAGCCTTTTGAATTTTCATTAAAGAAAAAAATCATTATGAAAGAGAAAAACCAGTAGCACTTCTCTGACTTTTTCTTCCTTGAAAAGGACTGGAATAATTTAAGAAAAATGGATTACTTATGTCCTACTGAGATTTCAATATTAAGTTATATTATGCTGAAGCCATATAGAATGCCATGTTTGATTGTCAAAAGAGTTGAATATTAGCAATTTCATGTGGTTCAACTTAATAAGAGCTGTTATTCATTTATCTTTTTTCCTAATATATTAAAATCCATATTGTCTTATCAGTCCTCATTATAATTATACAAAGAATGGTAGTAGATCTCCATCCATCCCCACCCCACCCACACCTTTGTCAAAGCCACCTCACATGGAGGTGGCTGGGCAAATGAGTTTCAAGATCAATTCTCTATCCTACTCCCCAAGCTGTACTTCCTACCAGATCCACTCCCCTAAGTTGTCTTCTATTGAAACTTTAGTGATCAGATTGCCTATGATACAGACGTTGTTATTACCGCACATTCAACAGATGGGGACATGGAAGGATTTAGGAAAGAGGAGAGCTGGCAAATAAGTAAAGCAGGATTTGAACCAAGGTCATCATGGTTCAAAATCCTGAGTTCCTTCCTTTAAGGTAATTTATTTATTTTTTTAGATTTATTTATTTAAATGATAGCATTACAAGGAAAAAGGGAAAAAGAAAGATCTTCTATCTGCTGGTTCACTTCCCAAATGGCCACAATAGCCAGGACTGGGCAAGGTTGAAGCCAGGAGTCTGGAACTCCATCCAGGTCTCCCATATGGGTGACAGAGACCCTAGCACTTGAGCCATCTTCCACTGCTTTCTCAGGCTCATTATCAGGGAGGTGGATTGGAAGTGGAGCAACCGGGACTCAAACCTGTGTCCACATCGGGTGCTGGCATCACAGACAGCTTAATGCACTGTGCCACAGGCCTAGCTCAAGTACCTTTAAGTTTTACAACTCAGTTGCCTTACAACAAGCGCTATGAATGAGACCTAGCATGTTTGGGTCAAATTGTTTGAATTAACCTTGTTCATTTGATCAAGTGAGATTAATAGAGGTGGTTCCCCTGTCCTTGTCTTCAGGTAATGTCAAAGACAGAAGGGACTTCAAAAACAACCTATAACAAATCAATGACTCTCAAACTTTATTATGGTTTATCGTCCCTGGAGGAATCTCCTATATGTATTCTGGATTCCTTATCCAGAGATTTCGACTCTGAAGTCTGTGACGGGTTCACAAAGTCACTTTTCAATAAGTACCTCAGGTGAGGTAGACAAGAAACTTTAGGAAAAACTTGAAAAAATATTAATGTCATCCAGTTGCCTTATTTTATAGATGGCTAGAAGAGAAAGACAAGTCACTCCAGAGATGTAA
Organism: Oryctolagus cuniculus; assembly: GCF_964237555.1. Classification (NCBI taxonomy): domain Eukaryota; kingdom Metazoa; phylum Chordata; class Mammalia; order Lagomorpha; family Leporidae; genus Oryctolagus; species Oryctolagus cuniculus. The sequence continues at coordinate 112,001,306 of NC_091434.1, forward strand.
AGCAACTTAACATACTTTTCTGCTAGTAGCATTGGTGCCAAGACTAGCTTTTAGGTCTTTGAGCTCTTAGTCAAGTAAAAAAAAAAGTTCTTTAGCCACAGACTCCAGCAAAATGTACATCACTAAGTGTTACTATAGATTAAATAAACAATGTGGCTCACACATGCAGTATTTATAAATATGTACGTTAATGCTTTTTAGCCTAACAAATTCACTTAATAGTACTATCAAATTCAGATTGCTATTTCTTTTTTTTTTTTTTTTTTTTTTTTGACAGGCAGAGTGGACAGTGAGAGAGAGAGACAGAGAGAAAGGTCTTCCTTTTGCCGTTGGTTCACCCTCCAATGGCCGCCGCGGCCGGCGCGCTGCGGCCGGCGCACCGCGCTGATCCGATGGCAGGAGCCAGGAGCCAGGTGCTTTTCCTGGTCTCCCATGGGGTGCAGGGCCCAAGCACCTGGGCCATCCTCCACTGCACTCCCTGACCACAGCAGAGGGCTGGCCTGGAAGAGGGGCAACCGGGACAGAATCCGGCGCCCCGACCGGGACTAGAACCCGGTGTGCCGGCGCCGCAAGGCGGAGGATTAGCCTAGTGAGCCGCGGCGCCGGCCTCAGATTGCTATTTCAATAGTGCATTTTTTCTATCATCACTCTTCAGAGTTTCAATGTTAAATAAGGGTCTTCATATATAAGGATCAATGGTCCAGGCCCTTATGCTGTGTCTTATACCTACTGCATCCTTTACATTGGTTGAAAGTAAATCTGTTATTAGGCCTCCACTGGCCAGTTTGCCTACATCATTCAAGGAAATTGTAAGTCAAGTCCCAAAGTCATCAAATGGAAGACTGTATTAATTTTCACACAGAAATGTCCCTATAATTCAGCCGCTTTCCAGAGTGACCTGTTTTGGAAATTCCAACTTTAGCTACTTAGAGAAAACAGGTAAATCAGGTCCTTTTCAGGAATGGACCTAAAACAGGCCTGATCTCTGGCCCTTTTAAGGGATGCTATGTGTTTGAAAAAACATCTTGGGTATTCAAGAGGAGTGGTTGTGCAGCAGTTCCTTTTATGTGGAATAGGGAGACTGGAGAAGAAGCTCCAGGTGAGAGATCTGGAGGTGTAACAGGAGAGTACAATAAACCTGTGTCCCCTCCTGGCCATGAACACCAGGTGAATGGCAAGTGTGAGCTCCTTGCACTTGCTGAAGCATTCACACCATGTGTGGTACAGTACCTATAACTTTACACATGACTTGTAGACCTAGGGATCTTATATCTCCATCAGGGAATACACCTTGCTGCCTCTGAAAATGTAGTTTTCTCCAAAGATTTTCATGTTTCAATAATAAATAACTTTTGCATCATTCAACTGCAACTCCTGGTGTCCTTTTATCAATCATTCCCCACAGCCCTGTTGGGACAACCATAACTTCACATTTCTGGGATCAGAACAGACAGGATACAATAAAAAGCAACAATAACAATAAAAATTAATACCAATAATGATGATGACTCAGACATGTCACCCGTGTTAGTTTCTGCAAATCTCTATAAATCCAAGGCAAAATCTAAAGGTTCCTGCTGGTTCTCTTCTGCAGCAAGTTCCTCAATCCTCTAATCTGTTTAGTCTGTTTCCCTGTCTTTCATCCTCTTGAAGCAAATTTTGTTTGCAAACGTATAGACCATTTTGTGGGCATATATTTTTCAAGCTTCCACGTCTCCATTCCATCTGAAACCCCCCTCTTGCCATCCTCTTGTGAAGAACTACATTCCCACTTCCCCATTTCCCACCTCAAGAGTGAACAGTGTAGCTCAGCAGACAGTTCCCCATTCCTGCCCCGTGTCTCACTTCATGTTTCAGTTGATTGTGCTCATTGTCCATTGAGGTAAGGCTCCAGCATGCCCTGTTATCCTTAATACTCTTTCAACAACACAGCATGAGGAGTTTTCAGGTGCACTTAGAACCAGAAATAAAAATTATAGGTGCTCCCAAAATCAACCTTGATATGGTTTCATGCAAATATCTGCCTTCTTAAAATTCCAACATGTTCAGGGCCAGCGCTGTGGCTTAGCGGGTTAATGCCCTGGCCTGAAGTGCCAACATCCCATATGGGCACCGGTTCAAGACCCGGCTGCTCTATTTCTGATCCAGCTCTCTGCTATGGCCTGGAAAAGCAGTAGAAGATGGCCCAGGTCCTTAGGCCCCTGCACCCGTGTGGGAGACGTAAAGAAGCTCCTGGCTTCTGGCTTCGGATCACGCAACTCTGACCATGGCAGCCATTTGGGGAGTGAACCATTGGATGAAAGACCTCTCTCTCTCTCACTCTCTGCCTCTCCTCTCTCTGTGTAACTCTGACTTTCAAATAAATAAGTAAATAAATCCTTAAAAAAAATCCAACACGTTCCACTTTCAGGCAAATCAGTTATTTCTTAAGAAATTAAGGGGTGAGAATGATGGTGGAACTTCAGAAATGACTCTCAGTTCCCAGGGGAAATTGTTTGAAAGCCTGAACTCATCATGAACCACATCACCAAACTCTAATGCAGAAATATCATGTTAGGGGCAGACCTTCTTCAGTCCAGTGGTCAAGACACTGCATCTCACATCTGAACACTTGGGTTCAATTTCAGGCTCTGAATCTGGCTCCTGACTCCTGCTTCCAGCTAATGCAAATCTCGGGAGGTACTGATTATGTCTCAGGTTTCTGCCACTAAGTTCCTAGCTCCTGTGGCCGTTTGGGGAGTGAACCAGTGGATAAGAATGCTCTCTTCTCTCTCTGCCTCAGAAGAGAAAGAGAGAGAGAGAGAGAGAGAGAGAGAGAGAGAGAGAGAGAGAAAGGGAGGAAGGGAGGAAGGGAGGGAGGGAGGAAGGAAAGAAGGAAAACTGTCATGCTATGCATGAAGTGCTGTACACTTCATAAAAATCTTTCTGTGCTGCTTAGCACTTGGGTCACTTCTGATCATCATTATAGAGAAATAAAAGATTTTTATGCTAATCATCTTCCTTAACTTTGCTCTTAAGCACTTTATTTCCTCCGGATGTCCTATGTTTATTTTAAGGCATTTTCCAAGTCCTTTGATGTTTTCTGGTCTTGCCTCTCCCCTCCTTACATGATTACCTATTAAAAAAAAACCCACGCACAATTCACATTAAAGTCTATTAGTATAAATGACTTAGATATCAGGGAAATTATTATAAAACAAAAGAGATAAACAGGAGCAATTTGTATTTAATATTCTTGGAGGAATTATAAAGAATTATTTTGCTTTTAAGTGGTCTGAAATAAATATATGCAATAATGATTATTTTCTGATCTTGGATGACAATGTGATTACTTGATTTTGTTGCATGCATCATGACAGACTGTTTAAAAAGCAAAATTGTGCACTGAAAAAGTGAGTTAGTTTGCAAGTATGAAAAAAAAGTATTTACAAGGCTGGGAATATTCCAGCTAAAGAGCTTGTTTCTGGGAGATGGGTAAGAATTTTTAAGAACAAAAGTCTTTAAAAAATATAATCATGCTAGGGAGGAAAGATGTCAGACTTTTTATTTTTGGATTCCCATAAAAATGGGCTGATCTAAATACAAGGAAAGTTGCTTTGTAAGTTGAAAAAGAATCAGGACTTCTTACCCCTTCCCTTTTCCTGTGGGAGTCACTTGTCTAGGAGAGGCATATCTGGGGATATGTTTTTCTTGTTTTGAAAGAACCTGAAGATTGAAGGGTAGATTTGCTTCTGCTTTGATTATTGTAATGCCAACACGTTTTTATTTCATGCAAGCCTGGTGGCTCCAGGTCAGATAAGAACTGTGCTTGTGCAATGAGATATTTTCAAGATGAAGGGAGGAACACATGGCAGACTCAGGCTTTCTGTCACAATTGGAATTAAATGTAAAAATACGTTTTTGTCCTTTCTAGATGCTGCATTGACACTATATGATGCAGACATAGGTTAGAGATGATGCTTCCAAATGCCAACGAACTTCCAGAATGCATTGCTTTTGCAGACAGGAAGAAATATTAGGCGGGTTTACCAAATGGCTAAACTGGATTACTTGGATCTTGGAGAAGACAATAGAAAGTCCTGAACTAAAGTTCCCTTATCTTAGTTTGAACGACACATTCTGGTTCTATAGGTATATAAATTCCACTTGATTTCCTCAGGTGATGAATTCATTTCTACCAACAGGAACTGAAAATAGAATTAAAATTTTCTCATGGAGAAAGAATTATATAATTTAAAAACTAGATGGAGAAAATGGAGAAATACATTGAGAACATAGCACATAATAGAAAACAGGCTATGTGCTCAGAATCAACTCATAGTTTTAAAATTTATTTATACAAAGAAAACCCACTTCATGCATTTCATATATATATATATATCTATATAGTTTTATGAACATAATAATACTTTCCACCATCCCTTCTTCTCTCATTTGTTCCCACCCATACTCCTGTTCCTTTTTTTTACTTTTCTTTTAATTTTGGTGATAATGTACTTTCAATTTACTTTATAATCGCAAGCTTAATCCTTCACCAAACAAGAAGTTTGGGAAGATTCCCTCCCTTTTGTATTTTTTTGAATAGTTTGACAAGAATTTGGATTAGTTTATTAAAAGTTTGGTAGACTTCAACAGTGAAGCCATTTGGTCCTAGGCTCTTCTTTATTGGTCAATTCCTTATTATTGATTCAATCCCCATCTTGGTTGTTGGTCTATTTGGGTTTTTTACATTATTGTGCCTCAGTTTTGGTAAATTGTATGTGTCCAGAAATCTATCCACTTCTTCTAGATTTATCAATTTGTTGGCAAATGGTTGTTTGTATTAATTGCTGATGATTTGTTTTATTTCTGTGATACCCACTGTAGCATCTCCTTTTCCATTCCTGATTTTACTAATTTGAGTCTTCTTCCTGTCCCTCGCCTTTTTTTTTTTTTTTTGATTAGGCCAATGGTTTATCAATTTGACTATATTTAAAAAAAAAAAAAACAGCTCTAGAGCTGGTGCTGTGAAGTATCAGGTAAAGCAACTGTTCAGTGCTGCCATCTCACTAGGGTACTGGTTCGAGTACCAGCTGTTCCACTTCTAAACCAGCTCCTTCCCTGCTAATGTGCCTGGAAAAGCAGTGGATGATAGGCCAAGTGTTTGGGCCTTTTTATTCATGAGGGAGACCTGGAAGAAGCTCCTACTCTTGGTTTTGGATCAGTACAGCTCCTATCATTGTAGTCATTTGGGGGAGTGAACCAGCAGATGGAAGATCTCTCTGTCTTTCTTCGTCTCTGTCTCTTTTTCTCTCTCTGTAACTCTGCCTTTCAAATAAAGAAATCTTTAAAAAAAGCTCTTCATTTCACTGACTTTTTGTATTTTTTTTAATTTAAATTTTATTTCTTCTCTAATTTTTATTGTTTTTTTCTTCCTACTAATTTGGGATTTAGTTTGTTTTTGTTTTTCTAGGTCCTCAAGATGCATTCTTAGATCATTTTATTGATGCCTTTCCAATTTCTTGATGTAGACACTAATTGCTATAAACGTTTCTCTTTTTTTTTAAAAAAAGATTTATTTGTTTATTTGAAAGTCAGAGTTACTCAGAGAGAGAAGGAGAGGCAGAGAGAGAGAGAGAGAGAGAGGTCTTCCATCCGATGGTTCACTCCCAATTGGCTGCAATGGCAGGAGCTGTGCTGATCCTAAGCCGGGAGCCAGAGAGATTCCTCCGGGTCTCCCATGTGGGTGCAGAGGCCCAAGGACTTGGGCCATCTTCTACTGCTTTCCCAGGCCATAGCAGAGAGCTGGATCGGAAGTGGAGCAGCCGAGTCTTGAATTGGCGCCCATGTGGGATGCTGACACTGCAGTTTTACCAGCTACGCCACAGTGACGGCCCCAATATAAACTTTCCTCTAAACACTGCTTTTGCTGTATCCAAAAAGTTTTGATATGCTATGTCATTACTTCATCTATTTTTAGAAATTTTTTGATTTCCCCTTTTTTTAAAAAAAAGATTTATTTGTTTGAAAGGCAGAGTTCCAGAGAGGCAGAGGCAGAGAGAGAGAGCTCTTCCATTGGTTGGCTTATTCTCCAAGTGGCCACAATGGCCAGAGCTGAGCTGATCTGAAGCCAGGAGCTAAGAGCTTCTTCTGGGTTGCCCATATGCATGCAAAGACCCAAGCACTTGGGCCATTTTCTACTGCTTTCACAGGCCAGACCAGAGAACTGCATTGGAAGCAGCTGGGACTCAAAACTGGTATCTATATGGGATGCTGGCACTGCAAGTGGCAGATTTACCTACTGCACCACAGTGCTGCCCCCTTGATTTCCCTTGTGATTTCTTCTATGACCCACTGGTTCAATAAGAAGCATTCTGTCAGTCTCCATGTTCTTGCATATCATTTCATTGTGGTCAGAAAATATACATGGTACTATTTCAATTTTTTTTTTAATTTGTTGAATCATGTTTTATGGTCTAGCATATGGTCTGTCCTAAAAAACATTCCATGAACTGATGAAAAATGTGTATTCAGCAGCTGTGAGATGAACTGTTCTGTAGATATCAATTAGG